>NW_025728734.1:0-56058 GCF_021461385.2 Schistocerca piceifrons
AATTAACTACCATTTTTGCGTCGGATTCGTAATTCTAGACTCACAGGTAAAGGACCATATGGTGCCCGAGGCAGCAATATCCCCTTCAAGGCAAGTCGGCTGGAGGTCGATGTATTGAATCTCGACGCAATGTGAGTGATCCATCGTCGATAGGACGCCCGGAACATAACAATTAACTTTCAGTTTTTCGTCGGATTCTAAAATCTAGACTCACAGGGGAACGACTATGAGGTGCCCGAGGCAGCAATAGACCCTTGTAGACAAATCGGCTGAATGCCGATGTATTGAATCTCGACGCAATTAGAGTGTTCCATCATCATTAGAAGGCCCTGAACGTTACAATTAACTATCATTTTTGCGTCGGATTCGAAAATCTAGACACTCAGGAGAACGAACATAAGGTGCCCGAGGCAGCAATAGACCCTTCAGACAAGTCGGCTGGAAAACGATGTATTGACTCTCGAGGGAATTTGAATGATCCATCGTCATTAGGAGGCCCTGAATGTTACAATTAACTATCAGTTTTTCGTCGGATTCGAAAATCTAGACTCACTGGAGACGGACCATAAGGTGCCCGACTCAGCAATATCCTTTAGGAGACCAGTCCGCTGGAGGACGATGTATTGAATCGCGACGCAATTTGAATGCTCCATCGTCATTAGGAGGCCCTGAACGATACAATTAACTATCTGTTTGGCGTCGGATTCGAAAGTCTAGACTGACAGGAGAAGGACCATACGGTGCCCGAGGCAGCAATATCCCCTAGGAACAAGTCGGCTGGAAGACGATGTATTGAATCTCGACGCAATTTGAGTGTTCCATCGTCATTATGGGGCCCTGATCGTTACAATTAACTAACTGTTTTGCGCCGGATTCGAAAATCTAGTTTCATAGGAGAACGACCATAAGGAGCCCGAGGCAGCAATAGACTCTTGGAGACAAGTCGGCTGAAGGACGATGTATTGCA
The DNA here is from genome assembly GCF_021461385.2 of Schistocerca piceifrons. Classification (NCBI taxonomy): domain Eukaryota; kingdom Metazoa; phylum Arthropoda; class Insecta; order Orthoptera; family Acrididae; genus Schistocerca; species Schistocerca piceifrons. The sequence goes on from NW_025728734.1 coordinate 968, forward strand.
TCTCGACGCAATTTGAGTGTCCCATCGTCATTAGGAGTCCCTGAACGTTACAATTAACTATCAGTTTCGCGTCTGATTCGAAAATCTAGACTCACAGGAGACGGACCACTTGGAGCCCGAGGCGGCAATATCCCCTTGTAGTCAAGTCGGCTGGAGGTCGATGTATTGAATCTCGACGCAATTTGAGTGTTCCATCGTCATTTTGAGGCCTTGAACGTTACAATTCAATTAACAATCAGTTTTGCGTCGGATTAGAAAATTTAGACCCACAGGAGAACGACCATTAGGTGCCCGAGGCAGCAATAGACCCTTGGAGACTAGTCGGCTGAAGGATGATGTATTGCATCTCGACGCAATTTGTGTTTTCCATCATCATTAGGAGGCCCTGACGTTACAATTAACTATCAATTTCGAGTCGTATTCCAAAATCTAGACTCACAGGAGACGGACCACATGGAGCCCGAGGCGGCAATATCCCCATGTAGACAAGTCGGCTGGAGGTAGATGTATTGACTCTCGACACAATTAGAGAGTTTCATCGTCATTAGGAGGCGCTGAACGTTACAATTAACAATCAGTTTCTGGTCGGATTTGAAAATCTAGACTCACAGGAGAGCGACCATAAGAAGCCCGAGACAGCAATATCGCCATGGAGACAAGTCGGCTAGAAGACGATATATTGAATCTCGACGCAATTTGTGTTTTCCATCGTTATTAGGAGGCCCTGAATGTTACAATTAACTATAAGTTTTTCGTCGGATTCGAAAATCTAGACTCACTAGAGACGGACCATAAGGTCCGGAAGCAGCAATATCCCCTTGGAGACCAGTCCGCTGGAGGACGATGTATTGACTCTCGACGCAATTTGAGTGTTCCATCGTCATTTTGAGGCCCTGAACGTTACAATTAACAATCAGTTTTGCGTCGGATTAGAAAATTTAGACTCACAGGAGAACGATCATATAGTGCCCGACGCAGCAATAGACCCTTGGAGACATGTCGCCTGCAGGACGATGTATCGGATCCCGACGCAGTTTGAGTGTTCCATCGTCATTAGGAGGCCCTGAACCTTAGAAATTACTATCAGTTTAGCGTCGGATTCGAAAATCTAGACTCACTGGAGACGGACCATAAGGTTCCGGAAGCAGCAATATCCCCTTGGAGACCAGGCCGCTGGAGGACGATGTGTTGAATCTCGACGCATTTTGAGTGCTCCATCGTCTATAGGAGACCCTGAACGTTACAATTAACTATCAGTTATGCGTCGGATATGAAAATCTAGACTCACAGGAGAACGACCATAAGGTGCCCGAGGCAGCAATAGACCTTTGGAGACAAGTCGGCTGGAGGACGATGTATTGACTCTCGACGCAATTTGAGTGTTCCATCGTCATTAGGAGGCCCTGAACGTTACAATTAACAATCAGTTTTGCATCGGATTAGAAAATCTAGACTCACAGGAGAACGACCATAAGGTGCCCGAGGCAGCAATAAACCCTTGGAGACTAGTCGGCTGAAGGACGATGTATTGAATCTCGACGCAATTAGAGTGTTCCATCATCATTAGATGGCCCTGAACGTTACAATTAACTATCATTTTTGCGTCGGATTCGAAAATCTAGACACTCAGGAGAACGAACATAAGGTGCCCGAGGCAGCAATAGACCCTTCAGACAAGTCGGATGGAAAACGATGTATTGACTCTCGAGGGAATTTGAATGATCCATCGTCATTAGGAGGCCCTGAACGTTACAATTAACAATCAGTTTTGCGTCGGATTAGAAAATTTAGACTCACAGGAGAACGATCATATAGTGCCCGACGCAGCAATAGACCCTTGGAGACAAGTCGCCTGGAGGACGATGTATCGGATCCCGACGCAGTTTGAGTGTTCCATCGTCATTAGGAGGCCCTGAACGTTAGAATTAACAATCAGTTTAGCGTCGGATTCGAAAATCTAGACTCACAGGAGAATGATCATAAGGTGCCCGAGGCAGCAATGGACCCTTGGAGACAAGTCGGCTGAAGGACGATGTATAGAAACTCGACGCAATTTCAGTGTTACATCGTCTTTAGGAGGCCCTGAACTTTACAATTAACTATAAGTTTTTCGTCGGATTCGAAAATCTAGACTCACTGGAGACGGACCATAAGGTTCCGGAAGCAGCAATATCCCCTTGGAGACCAGGCCGCTGGAGGACGATGTATTGAATCGCGACGCATTTTGAGTGCTCCATCGTCTATAGGAGACCCTGTACGTTACAATTAACTATCAGTTTTGCATCGGATTAGAAAATCTAGACTCACAGGAGAACGACCATAAGGTGCCCGAGGCAGCAATAACCCTTGGAGACTAGTCGGCTGGAGGACGATATATTGAATCTCGACGCAATTTGAGTGTTCCATCGTCATTAGGAGGCGCTGAACGTTACAATTAACTATCAGTTTTTCGTCGGATTCGAAAATCTAGACTCACTGGAAACGGACCATAAGGTGCCCGACTCACCAATATCCCCTAGGAGACCAGTCCGCTGGATGACGATGTATTGAATCGCGACGCAATTTGAGTGCTCTATCGTCATTAGGAGGCCCTGAACGATACAATTAAATATCAGTTTCGCGTCGGATTCGAAAGTCTAGACTCACAGGAGAAGGACCATACGGTGCCCGAGGCCGCAATATCCCCTAGGAACAAGTCGGCTGGAAGACGATGTGTTGAATCTCGACGCAATTTGAGTGTTCCATCGTCATTATGAGGCCCTGATCCTTACTATTAACTAACTGCTTTGCGCCGGATTCGAAAATCTAGACTCATAGGAGAACGACCATAAGGTGCCCGAGGCAGCAATAGACTCTTGGAGACAAGTCGGCTGACGGACGATGTATTGCATCTCGACGCAATTTGAGTATCCCATCGTCATTAGGAGTCCCTGACCGTTACAATTAACAATTAATTTCGCGTCGGATTCGAAAATCTAGACTCACAGGAGACGGACCACATGGAGCCCGAGGCGGCAATATCCCCATGTAGACCAGTCGGCTGGAGCTAGATGTATTGACTCTCGACACAATTAGTGTGTTTCATCGTCACTAGGAGGCGCTGAACGTTACAATTAACAATCAGTTTCTGGTCGGATTTGAAAATCTAGACTCACAGGAGAGAGACCATAAGAAGCCCGAGACAGCAATATCGCCATGGAGACAAGTCGGCTAGAAGACGATATATTGAATCTCGACGCAATTTGTGTTTTCCATCGTTATTAGGAGGCCCTGAATGTTGCAATTAACTATAAGTTTTTCGTCGGATTCGAAAATCTAGACTCACTAGAGACGGACCATAAGGTCCGGAAGCAGCAATATCCCCTTGGAGACCAGTCCGCTGGAGGACGATGTATTGACTCTCGATGCAATTTGAGTGTTCCATCGTCATTTTGAGGCCCTGAACGTTAGAATTAACTATCAGTTTAGCGTCGGATTCGAAAATCTAGACTCACAGGAGAATGATCATAAGGTGCCCGAGGCAGCAATGGACCCTTGGAGACAAGTCGGCTGAAGGACGATGTGTAGAAACTCGACGCAATTTAAGTGTTCCATCGTCTTTAGGAGGCCCTGAACTTTACAATTAACTATAAGTTTTTCGTCGGATTCGAAAGTCTAGACTCACTGGAGACGGACCATAAGGTTCCGGAAGCAGCAATATCCCCTTGGAGACCAGGCCGCTGGAGGACGATGTATTGAATCGCGACGCATTTTGAGTGCTCCATCGTCTATAGGAGACCCTGTACGTTACAATTAACTATCAGTTTTGCATCGGATTAGAAAATCTAGACTCACAGGAGTTCGACCATAAGGTGCCCGAGGCAGCAATAAACCCTTGGAGACTAGTCGGCTGGAGGACGATATATTGAATCTCGACGCAATTTGAGTGTTCCATCGTCATTAGGAGGCGCTGAACGTTACAATTAACTATCAGTTTTGCGTCGCATTCGAATACATAGAATCACCGGAGACGAACCATGTGGTGCCCGAGGCAGCGATAACCCTCTGGAGACAAGTCGGCAGGAGGACGATGTAGTGAATCTCGACGCAATTTGAGTGTTCCATCGTCATTTAGAGGTGCTGAACGTTGCAATTAACTACCATTTTTGCGTCGGATTCGTAATTCTAGACTCACAGGTAAAGGACCATATGGTGCCCGAGGCAGCAATATCCCCTTCAAGGCAAGTCGGCTGGAGGTCGATATATTGAATCTCGACGCAATTTGAGTGTTCCATCGTCTTTAGGAGGCCCTGAAAGTTACATTTAACAATTAATTTCGCGTCGGATTCGAAAATCTAGACTCACAGGAGACGGACCACATGGAGCCCGAGGCGGCAATATCCCCATGTAGACCAGTCGGCTGGAGGTAGATGTATTGACTCTCGACACAATTAGAGTGTTTCATCGTCATTAGGAGGCGCTGAACGTTACAATTAACAATCAGTTTCTGGTCGGATTTGAAAATCTAGACTCACAGGAGAGAGACCATAAGAAGCCCGAGACAGCAATATCGCCATGGAGACAAGTCGGCTAGAAGACGATATATTGAATCTCGACGCAATTTGTGTTTTCCATCGTTATTAGGAGGCCCTGAATGTTACAATTAACTATAAGTTTTACGTCGGATTCGAAAATCTAGACTCACTAGAGACGGACCATAAGGTCCGGAAGCAGCAATATCCCCTTGGAGACCAGTCCGCTGGAGGACGATGTATTGACTCTCGATGCAATTTGAGTGTTCCATCGTCATTTTGAGGCCCTGAACGTTACAATTAACAATCAGTTTTGCGTCGGATTAGAAAAATTAGACTCACAGGAGAACGATCATATAGTGCCCGACGCAGCAATAGACCCTTGGAGACAAGTCGCCTGGAGGACGATGTATCGGATCCCGACGCAGTTTGAGTGTTCCATCGTCATTAGGAGGCCCTGAACGTTAGAATTAACAATCAGTTTAGCGTCGGATTCGAAAATCTAGACTCACAGGAGAATGATCATAAGGTGCCCGAGGCAGCAATGGACCCTTGGAGACAAGTCGGCTGAAGGACGATGTATAGAAACTCGACGCAATTTCAGTGTTACATCGTCTTTAGGAGGCCCTGAACTTTACAATTAACTATAAGTTTTTCGTCGGATTCGAAAATCTAGACTCACTGGAGACGGACCATAAGGTTCCGGAAGCAGCAATATCCCCTTGGAGACCAGGCCGCTGGAGGACGATGTATTGAATCGCGACGCATTTTGAGTGCTCCATCGTCTATAGGAGACCCTGTACGTTACAATTAACTATCAGTTTTGCATCGGATTAGAAAATCTAGACTCACAGGAGAACGACCATAAGGTGCCCGAGGCAGCAATAACCCTTGGAGACTAGTCGGCTGGAGGACGATATATTGAATCTCGACGCAATTTGAGTGTTCCATCGTCATTAGGAGGCGCTGAACGTTACAATTAACTATCAGTTTTTCGTCGGATTCGAAAATCTAGACTCACTGGAAACGGACCATAAGGTGCCCGACTCACCAATATCCCCTAGGAGACCAGTCCGCTGGATGACGATGTATTGAATCGCGACGCAATTTGAGTGCTCCATCGTCATTAGGAGGCCCTGAACGATACAATTAACTATCAGTTTCGCGTCGGATTCGAAAGTCTAGACTCACAGGAGAAGGACCATACGGTGCCCGAGGCCGCAATATCCCCTAGGAACAAGTCGGCTGGAAGACGATGTGTTGAATCTCGACGCAATTTGAGTGTTCCATCGTCATTATGAGGCCCTGATCCTTACTATTAACTAACTGCTTTGCGCCGGATTCGAAAATTTAGACTCATAGGAGAACGACCATAAGGTGCCCGAGGCAGCAATAGACTCTTGGAGACAAGTCGGCTGACGGACGATGTATTGCATCTCGACGCAATTTGAGTGTCCCATCGTCATTAGGAGTCCCTGACCGTTACAATTAACAATTAATTTCGCGTCGGATTCGAAAATCTAGACTCACAGGAGACGGACCACATGGAGCCCGAGGCAGCAATATCCCCATGTAGACCAGTCGGCTGGAGCTAGATGTATTGACTCTCGACACAATTAGTGTGTTTCATCGTCACTAGGAGGCGCTGAACGTTACAATTAACAATCAGTTTCTGGTCGGATTTGAAAATCTAGACTCACAGGAGAGCGACCATAAGAAGCCCGAGACAGCAATATCGCCATGGAGACAAGTCGGCTAGAAGACGATATATTGAATCTCGACGCAATTTGTGTTTTCCATCGTTATTAGGAGGCCCTGAATGTTACAATTAACTATAAGTTTTTCGTCGGATTCGAAAATCTAGACTCACTAGAGACGGACCATAAGGTCCGGAAGCAGCAATATCCCCTTGGAGACCAGTCCGCTGGAGGACGATGTATTGACTCTCGATGCAATTTGAGTGTTCCATCGTCATTTTGAGGCCCTGAACGTTAGAATTAACTATCAGTTTTGCATCGGATTAGAAAATCTAGACTCACAGGAGTTCGACCATAAGGTGCCCGAGGCAGCAATAAACCCTTGGAGACTAGTCGGCTGGAGGACGATATATTGAATCTCGACGCAATTTGAGTGTTCCATCGTCATTAGGAGGCGCTGAACGTTACAATTAACTATCAGTTTTGCGTCGCATTCGAATACATAGAATCACCGGAGACGAACCATGTGGTGCCCGAGGCAGCGATATCCCTCTGGAGACAAGTCGGCAGGAGGACGATGTTGTGAATCTCGACGCAATTTGAGTGTTCCATCGTCATTTAGAGGTGCTGAACGTTGCAATTAACTACCATTTTTGCGTCGGATTCGTAATTCTAGACTCACAGGTAAAGGACCATATGGTGCCCGAGGCAGCAATATCCCCTTCAAGGCAAGTCGGCTGGAGGTCGATGTATTGAATGTCGACGCAATTTGAGTGTTCCATCGTCTTTAGGAGGCCCTGAAAGTTACATTTAACAATTAATTTCGCGTCGGATTCGAAAATCTAGACTCACAGGAGACGGACCACATGCAGCCCGAGGCGGCAATATCCCCATGTAGACCAGTCGGCTGGAGGTAGATGTATTGACTCTCGACACAATTAGAGTGTTTCATCGTCATTAGGAGGCGCTGAACGTTACAATTAACAATCAGTTTCTGGTCGGATTTGAAAATCTAGACTCACAGGAGAGAGACCATAAGAAGCCCGAGACAGCAATATCGCCATGGAGACAAGTCGGCTAGAAGACGATATATTGAATCTCGACGCAATTTGTGTTTTCCATCGTTATTAGGAGGCCCTGAATGTTACAATTAACTATAAGTTTTTCGTCGGATTCGAAAATCTAGACTCACTAGAGACGGACCATAAGGTCCGGAAGCAGCAATATCCCCTTGGAGACCAGTCCGCTGGAGGACGATGTATTGACTCTCGATGCAATTTGAGTGTTCCATCGTCATTTTGAGGCCCTGAACGTTACAATTAACAATCAGTTTTGCGTCGGATTAGAAAATTTAGACTCACAGGAGAACGATCATATAGTGCCCGACGCAGCAATAGACCCTTGGAGACAAGTCGCCTGGAGGACGATGTATCGGATCCCGACGCAGTTTGAGTGTTCCATCGTCATTAGGAGGCCCTGAACGTTAGAATTAACAATCAGTTTAGCGTCGGATTCGAAAATCTAGACTCACAGGAGAATGATCATAAGGTGCCCGAGGCAGCAATGGACCCTTGGAGACAAGTCGGCTGAAGGACGATGTATAGAAACTCGACGCAATTTCAGTGTTCCATCGTCTTTAGGAGGCCCTGAACTTTACAATTAACTATAAGTTTTTCGTCGGATTCGAAAATCTAGACTCACTGGAGACGGACCATAAGGTTCCGGAAGCAACAATATCCCCTTGGAGACCAGGCCGCTGGAGGACGATGTATTGAATCGCGACGCATTTTGAGTGCTCCATCGTCTATAGGAGACCCTGTACGTTACAATTAACTATCAGTTTTGCATCGGATTAGAAAATCTAGACTCACAGGAGAACGACCATAAGGTGCCCGAGGCAGCAATAACCCTTGGAGACTAGTCTGCTGGAGGACGATATATTGAATCTCGACGCAATTTGAGTGTTCCATCGTCATTAGGAGGCGCTGAACGTTACAATTAACTATCAGTTTTTCGTCGGATTCGAAAATCTAGACTCACTGGAAACGGACCATAAGGTGCCCGACTCACCAATATCCCCTAGGAGACCAGTCCGCTGGATGACGATGTATTGAATCGCGACGCAATTTGAGTGCTCCATCGTCATTAGGAGGCCCTGAACGATACAATTAACTATCAGTTTCGCGTCGGATTCGAAAGTCTAGACTCACAGGAGAAGGACCATACGGTGCCCGAGGCCGCAATATCCCCTAGGAACAAGTCGGCTGGAAGACGATGTGTTGAATCTCGACGCAATTTGAGTGTTCCATCGTCATTATGAGGCCCTGATCCTTACTATTAACTAACTGCTTTGCGCCGGATTCGAAAATCTAGACTCATAGGAGAACGACCATAAGGAGCCCGAGGCAGCAATAGACTCTTGGAGACAAGTCGGCTGAAGGACGATGAATTGCATCTCGACGCAATTTGAGTGTCCCATCGTCATTAGGAGTCGCTGAACGTTACAATTAACTATCAGTTTCGCGTCTGATTCGAAATTCTAGACTCACAGGAGACGGACCACATGGAGCCCGAGGCGGCAATATCCCCTTGTAGACAAGTCGCCTGGAGGTCGAACTATTGAATGTCGACGCAATTTGAGTGTTCCATCGTCTTTAGGAGGCCCTGAAAGTTACAATTAACAATTAATTTCGCGTCGGATTCGAAAATCTACACTCACAGGAGACGGACCACATGGAGCCCGAGGCAGCAATATCCCCATGTAGACAAGTCGGCTGGAGGTAGATGTTTTGACTCTCGACACAATTAGAGTGTTTCATCGTCATTAGGAGGCGCTGAACGTTACAATTAACAATCAGTTTCTTGTCGGATTTGAAAATCTAGACTCACAGGAGAGCGACCATAAGAAGCCCGAGACAGCAATATCGCCATGGAGACAAGTCGGCTAGAAGACGATATATTGAATCTCGACGCAATTTGTGTTTTCCATCGTTATTAGGAGGCCCTGAATGTTACAATTAACTATAAGTTTTTCGTCGGATTCGAAAATCTAGTCTCACTAGAGACGGACCATAAGGTCCGGAAGCAGCAATATCCCATTGGAGACCAGTCCGCTGGAGGACGATGAATTGACTCTCGACGCAATTTGAGTGTTGCATCGTCATTTTGAGGCCCTGAACGTTACAATTAACAATCAGTTTTGCGTCGGATTAGAAAATTTAGACTCACAGGAGAACGATCATATAGTGCCCGACGCAGCAATAGACCCTTGGAGACAAGTCGCCTGGAGGACGATGTATCGGATCCCGACGCAGTTTGAGTGTTCCATCGTCATTAGGAGGCCCTGAACGTTAGAATTAACTATCAGTTTAGCGTCGGATTCGAAAATCTAGACTCACAGGAGAATGATCATAAGGTGCCCGAGGCAGCAATAGACTCTTGGAGACAAGTCGGCTGAAGGACGATGTATTGCATCTCGACGCAATTTGAGTGTCACATCGTCTTTAGGAGACCCTGACCGTTACAATTAACTATCAGTTTCGCGTCTGATTCGATAATCTAGACTCACAGGAGACGGACCGCATTGAGCCCGAGGCGGCAATATCCCCTTGTAGTCAAGTCGGCTGGAGGTCGATGTATTGAATCTCGACGCAATTTGAGTGTTCCATCGTCTTTAGGAGGCCCTGAAAGTTACATTTAACAATTAATTTCGCGTCGGATTCGAAAATCTAGACTCACAGGAGATGGACCACATGGAGCTCGAGGCGGCAATATCCCCATGTAGACCAGTCGGCTGGAGGTAGATGTATTGACTCTCGACACAATTAGTGTGTTTCATCGTCACTAGGAGGCGCTGAACGTTACAATTAACAATCAGTTTCTGGTCGGATTTGAAAATCTAGACTCACAGGAGAGAGACCATAAGAAGCCCGAGACAGCAATATCGCCATGGAGACAAGTCGGCTAGAAGACGATATATTGAATCTCGACGCAATTTGTGTTTTCCATCGTTATTAGGAGGCCCTGAATGTTACAATTAACTATAAGTTTTTCGTCGGTTTCGAAAATCTAGACTCACTAGAGACGGACCATAAGGTCCGGAAGCAGCAATATCCCCTTGGAGACCAGTCCGCTGGAGGACGATGTATTGACTCTCGATGCAATTTGAGTGCTCCATCGTCTATAGGAGACCCTGTACGTTACAATTAACAATCAGTTTTGCGTCGGATTAGAAAATTTAGACTCACAGGAGAACGATCATATAGTGCCCGACGCAGCAATAGACCCTTGGAGACAAGTCGCCTGGAGGACGATGTATCGGACCCCGACGCAGTTTGAGTGTTCCATCGTCATTAGGAGGCCCTGAACGTTAGAATTAACAATCAGTTTAGCGTCGGATTCGAAAGTCTAGACTCACAGGAGAAGGACCATACGGTGCCCGAGGCCGCAATATCCCCTAGGAACAAGTCGGCTGGAAGATGATGTGTTGAATCTCGACGCAATTTGAGTGTTCCATCGTCATTATGAGGCCCTGATCCTTACTATTAACTAACTGCTTTGCGCCGGATTCGAAAATCTAGACTCATAGGAGAACGACCATAAGGAGCCCGAGGCAGCAATAGACTCTTGGAGACAAGTCGGCTGAAGGACGATGAATTGCATCTCGACGCAATTTGAGTGTCCCATCGTCATTAGGAGTCGCTGAACGTTACAATTAACTATCAGTTTCGCGTCTGATTCGAAAATCTAGACTCACAGGAGACGGACCACATGGAGCCCGAGGCGGCAATATCCCCTTGTAGACAAGTCGCCTGGAGGTCGAACTATTGAATGTCGACGCAATTTGAGTGTTCCATCGTCTTTAGGAGGCCCTGAAAGTTACAATTAACAATTAATTTCGCGTCGGATTCGAAAATCTACACTCACAGGAGACGGACCACATGGAGCCCGAGGCAGCAATATCCCCATGTAGACAAGTCGGCTGGAGGTAGATGTTTTGACTCTCGACACAATTAGAGTGTTTCATCGTCATTAGGAGGCCCTGAATGTTACAATTAACTATAAGTTTTTCGTCGGATTCGAAAATTTAGACTCACAGGAGAACGATCATATAGTGCCCGACGCAGCAATAGACCCTTGGAGACAAGTCGCCTGGAGGACGATATATTGAATCTCGACGCAATTTGAGTGTTCCATCGTCATTAGGAGGCGCTGAACGTTACAATTAACAATCAGTTTTGCGTCGCATTCGAATACATAGAATCACCGGAGACGAACCATGTGGTGCCCGAAGCAGCGATATCCCTCTGGAGACAAGTCGGCAGGAGGACGATGTAGTGAATCTCGACGCAATTTGAGTGTTCCATCGTCATTTAGAGGTGCTGAACGTTGCAATTAACTACCATTTTTGCGTCGGATTCGTAATTCTAGACTCACAGGTAAAGGACCATATGGTGCCCGAGGCAGCAATATCCCCTTCAAGGCAAGTCGGCTGGAGGTCGATGTATTGAATCTCGACGCAATTTGAGGGTTCCATCGTCTTTAGGAGGCCCTGAAAGTTACAATTAACAATTAATTTCGCGTCGGATTCGAAAATCTAGACTCACAGGAGACGGACCACATGGAGCCCGAGGCGGCAATATCCCCATGTAGACCAGTCGGCTGGAGGTAGATGTATTGACTCTCGACACAATTAGAGTGTTTCATCGTCATTAGGAGGCGCTGAACGTTACAATTAACAATCAGTTTCTGGTCGGATTTGAAAATCTAGACTCACAGGAGAGAGACCATAAGAAGCCCGAGACAGCAATATCGCCATGGAGACAAGTCGGCTAGAAGACGATATATTGAATCTCGACGCAATTTGTGTTTTCCATCGTTATTAGGAGGCCCTGAATGTTACAATTAACTATAAGTTTTTCGTCGGTTTCGAAAATCTAGACTCACTAGAGACGGACCATAAGGTCCGGAAGCAGCAATATCCCCTTGGAGACCAGTCCGCTGGAGGACGATGTATTGACTCTCGATGCAATTAGAGTGTTCCATCGTCATTTTGAGGCCCTGAACGTTACAATTAACAATCAGTTTTGCGTCGGATTAGAAAATTTAGACTCACAGGAGAACGATCATATAGTGCCCGACGCAGCAATAGACCCTTGGAGACAAGTCGCCTGGAGGACGATGTATCGGATCCCGACGCAGTTTGAGTGTTCCATCGTCATTAGGAGGCCCTGAACGTTAGAATTAACTATCAGTTTAGCGTCGGATTCGAAAATCTAGACTCACAGGAGAATGATCATAAGGTGCCCGAGGCAGCAATGGACCCTTGGAGACAAGTCGGCTGAAGGACGATGTATAGAAACTCGACGCAATTTCAGTGTTCCATCGTCTTTAGGAGGCCCTGAACTTTACAATTAACTATAAGTTTTTCGTCGGATTCGAAAATCTAGACTCACTGGAGACGGACCATAAGGTTCCGGAAGCAGCAATATCCCCTTGGAGACCAGGCCGCTGGAGGACGATGTATTGAATCGCGACGCATTTTGAGTGCTCCATCGTCTATAGGAGACCCTGTACGTTACAATTAACTATCAGTTTTGCATCGGATTAGAAAATCTAGACTCACAGGAGATCGACCATAAGGTGCCCGAGGCAGCAATAAACCCTTGGAGACTAGTCGGCTGGAGGACGATATATTGAATCTCGACGCAATTTGAGTGTTCCATCGTCATTAGGAGGCGCTGAACGTTACAATTAACTATCAGTTTTGCGTCGCATTCGAATACATAGAATCACCGGAGACGAACCATGTGGTGCCCGAAGCAGCGATATCCCTCTGGAGACAAGTCGGCAGGAGGACGATGTAGTGAATCTCGACGCAATTTGAGTGTTCCATCGTCATTTAGAGGTGCTGAACGTTGCAATTAACTACCATTTTTGCGTCGGATTCGTAATTCTAGACTCACAGGTAAAGGACCATATGGTGCCCGAGGCAGCAATATCCCCTTCAAGGCAAGTCGGCTGGAGGTCGATGTATTGAATCTCGACGCAATTTGAGTGTTCCATCGTCTTTAGGAGGCCCTGAACGTTAGAATTAACTATCAGTTTAGCGTCGGATTCGAAAATCTAGATCATAAGGTGCCCGAGGCAGCAATGGACCCTTGGAGACAAGTCGGCTGAAGGACGATGTATAGAATCTCGACGCATTTCAGTGTTCCATCGTCTTTAGGAGGCCCTGAACTTTACAATTAACTATAAGTTTTTCGTCGGATTCGAAAATCTAGACTCACTGGAGACGGACCATATGGTTCCGGAAGCAGCAATATCCCCTTGGAGACCAGGCCGCTGGAGGACGATGTGTTGAATCGCGACGCATTTTGAGTGCTCCATCGTCATTAGAGGCGCTGAACGTTACAATTAACTATCAGTTTTACGTCGCATTCGAATACGTAGAATCACCGGAGACGAACCATGTGGTGCCCGAGGCAGCGATATCTCTCTGGAGACAGGTTGGCAGGAGGACGATGTAGTGAATCTCGACGCAAATTGAGTGTTCCATCGTCATTAGCAGGTGCTGAACGTTGCAATTAACTACCATTTTTGCGTCGGATTCGTAATTCTAGACTCACAGGTAAAGGACCATATGGTGCCCGAGGCAGCAATATCCCCTTCAAGGCAAGTCGGCTGGAGGTCGATGTATTGAATCTCGACGCAATATGAGTGATCCATCGTCGATAGGACGCCCGGAACATAACAATTAACTATCAGTTTTTCGTCGGATTCTAAAATCTAGACTCACAGGGGAACGACTATGAGGTGCCCGAGGCAGCAATAGACCCTTGTAGACAAATCGGCTGAATGCCGATGTATTGAATCTCGACGCAATTAGAGTGTTCCATCATCATTAGAAGGCCCTGAACGTTACAATTAACTATCATTTTTGCGTCGGATTCGAAAATCTAGACACTCAGGAGAACGAACATAAGGTGCCCGAGGCAGCAATAGACCCTTCAGACAAGTCGGCTGGAAAACGATGTATTGACTCTCGAGGGAATTTGAATGATCCATCGTCATTAGGAGGCCCTGAATGTTACAATTAACTATCAGTTTTTCGTCGGATTCGAAAATCTAGACTCACTGGAGACGGACCATAAGGTGCCCGACTCAGCAATATCCTTTAGGAGACCAGTCCGCTGGAGGACGATGTATTGAATCGCGACGCAATTTGAATGCTCCATCGTCATTAGGAGGCCCTGAACGATACAATTAACTATCTGTTTCGCGTCGGATTCGAAAGTCTAGACTGACAGGAGAAGGACCATACGGTGCCCGAGGCAGCAATATCCCCTAGGAACAAGTCGGCTGGAAGACGATGTATTGAATCTCGACGCAATTTGAGTGTTCCATCGTCATTATGGGGCCCTGATCGTTACAATTAACTAACTGTTTTGCGCCGGATTCGAAAATCTAGTTTCATAGGAGAACGACCATAAGGAGCCCGAGGCAGCAATAGACTCTTGGAGACAAGTCGGCTGAAGGACGATGTATTGCATCTCGACGCAATTTGAGTGTCCCATCGTCATTAGGAGTCCCTGAACGTTACAATTAACTATCAGTTTCGCGTCTGATTCGAAAATCTAGACTCACAGGAGACGGACCACTTGGAGCCCGAGGCGGCAATATCCCCTTGTAGTCAAGTCGGCTGGAGGTCGATGTATTGAATCTCGACGCAATTTGAGTGTTCCATCGTCATTTTGAGGCCTTGAACGTTACAATTCAATTAACAATCAGTTTTGCGTCGGATTAGAAAATTTAGACCCACAGGAGAACGACCATAAGGTGCCCGAGGCAGCAATAGACCCTTGGAGACTAGTCGGCTGAAGGATGATGTATTGCATCTCGACGCAATTTGTGTTTTCCATCATCATTAGGAGGCCCTGACGTTACAATTAACTATCAATTTCGAGTCGTATTCCAAAATCTAGACTCACAGGAGACGGACCACATGGAGCCCGAGGCGGCAATATCCCCATGTAGACAAGTCGGCTGGAGGTAGATGTATTGACTCTCGACACAATTAGAGAGTTTCATCGTCATTAGGAGGCGCTGAACGTTACAATTAACAATCAGTTTCTGGTCGGATTTGAAAATCTAGACTCACAGGAGAGCGACCATAAGAAGCCCGAGACAGCAATATCGCCATGGAGACAAGTCGGCTAGAAGACGATATATTGAATCTCGACGCAATTTGTGTTTTCCATCGTTATTAGGAGGCCCTGAATGTTACAATTAACTATAAGTTTTTCGTCGGATTCGAAAATCTAGACTCACTAGAGACGGACCATAAGGTCCGGAAGCAGCAATATCCCCTTGGAGACCAGTCCGCTGGAGGACGATGTATTGACTCTCGACGCAATTTGAGTGTTCCATCGTCATTTTGAGGCCCTGAACGTTACAATTAACAATCAGTTTTGCGTCGGATTAGAAAATTTAGACTCACAGGAGAACGATCATATAGTGCCCGACGCAGCAATAGACCCTTGGAGACATGTCGCCTGCAGGACGATGTATCGGATCCCGACGCAGTTTGAGTGTTCCATCGTAATTAGGAGGCCCTGAACCTTAGAAATTACTATCAGTTTAGCGTCGGATTCGAAAATCTAGACTCACTGGAGACGGACCATAAGGTTCCGGAAGCAGCAATATCCCCTTGGAGACCAGGCCGCTGGAGGACGATGTGTTGAATCGCGACGCATTTTGAGTGCTCCATCGTCTATAGGAGACCCTGAACGTTACAATTAACTATCAGTTATGCGTCGGATATGAAATTCTAGACTCACAGGAGAACGACCATAAGGTGCCCGAGGCAGCAATAGACCTTTGGAGACAAGTCGGCTGGAGGACGATGTATTGACTCTCGACGCAATTTGAGTGTTCCATCGTCATTAGGAGGCCCTGAACGTTACAATTAACAATCAGTTTTGCATCGGATTAGAAAATCTAGACTCACAGGAGAACGACCATAAGGTTCCCGAGGCAGCAATAAACCCTTGGAGACTAGTCGGCTGAAGGACGATGTATTGAATCTCGACGCAATTAGAGTGTTCCATCATCATTAGAAGGCCCTGAACGTTACAATTAACTATCATTTTTGCGTCGGATTCCAAAATCGAGACACTCAGGAGAACGAACATAAGGTGCCCGAGGCAGCAATAGACCCTTCAGACAAGTCGGCTGGAAAACGATGTATTGACTCTCGAGGGAATTTGAATGATCCATCGTCATTAGGAGGCCCTGAATGTTTCAATTAACTATCAGTTTTTCGTCGGATTCGAAAATCTAGACTCACTGGAGACGGACCATAAGGTGCCCGACTCAGCAATATCCCTTAGGAGACCAGTCCGCTGGAGGACGATGTATTGAATCGCGACGCAATTTGAATGTTCCATCGTCATTAGGAGGCCCTGAACGATACAATTAATCAGTTTCGCGTCGGATTCGAAAGTCTAGACTGACAGGAGAAGGACCATACGGTGCCCGAGGCAGCAATATCCCCTAGGAACAAGTCGGCTGGAAGACGAAGTATTGAATCTCGACGCAATTAGAGTGTTCCATCGTAATTAGGAGGCCCTGAACGTTAGAATTAACTATGAGTTTTGCATCGGATTCGAAAATCTAGACTCACAGGTGAACGATCATAAGGTGCCCGAGGCGGCAATATCCCCTTGTAGACAAATCGGCTGGAGGTCGATGTATTGACGCTCGACACAATCTTAGTGTTCCATCGTAAATAAGACGCCCTGAATGTTACAATTAACTATAAGTTTTTCGTCGGATTAGAAAATCCAGACTCACTGGAGACGGACCATAAGGTTCCGGAAGCAGCAATATCCCCTTGGAGACAAGTCCGCTGGAAGACGATGTATTTAATCGCGACGGAATTTGAGTGCTCCATCGTCATTTTGAGGCCCTGAACGTTACAATTAACTATCATTATCGCGTCGGATTCGAAAATCTAGATTTACATGTGAACGATCATAAGGTGCCCCAGGCAGCAATAGACGCTTGGAGACAAGACGGCTGGAGGACGATGTTTTGGATCGCGACGCAATTTGAGTGTTACATCGTAACCAGGAGGCCCTGAATGTTAGAAATAACTATAAGTTTTTCGTCGGATTGGAAATTCTAGACTCACTGGAGACGGACCTTAAGGTTCCGGAAGCAGCAGTATCCCCTTGCAGACCAGTCCGCTGGAGGACGATGTATTGGATCGCGACGCAATTTGAGTGTCCTCTCGTAACTAGGAGGCCATGTATGTTATAATTAACTATAAGTTTTTCGTCGGATTCAAAAATATAGACTCACTGGAGACGGACCATAAGGTTCCGGAAGCAGCAATATCGCCTTGGAGACCAGTCCGCTGGAGGACGTTGTATTGAATCGCGACGCAATTTGAGTGCTCCAGCGTCATTAGGAGGCCCTGAACGGTAGAATTAATTATCAGTTTCGCGTCGGATTCGAAAATCTAAAATTACAGGAGAAGGACCGTATGGTGCCCGAGGCAGCAATATCCCCTTGGAGACAAGTCGCCTGAAGGACGATGTATTGAATCTCGACGCAATTTGAGTGTTCCATCGTCTTTTGGAGGCCCTGAACATTACAATTAACTATGAGTTTCGCGTCGGATTCGAAAATCTAGACTCACAGGAGACGGACCACATGGAGCCCGAGGCGGCAATATCCCCTTGTAGACAAGTCGGCTGGAGGTCGATGTATTGACTCTCGACACAATCTTAGTGTTCCATCGTCATTTGGAGTCATTGAACGTTACAATTAACAATCAGTTTCGCGGCGGATTTGAAAATCTAGACTCACTGGAGAGCGACCAGAGGGAAGCCCGAGACAGCAATATCGCCATGGAGACAAGTCGGCTAGAAGACGATATATTGAATCTCGACGCAATTTGTGCTTTCCATCGTTATTAGAAGGCCCTGAATGTTACAATTAACTATAAGTTTTTCGTCGGATTCGAAAATCTAGACTCACTAGAGACGGACCATAAGGTCCGGAAGCAGCAAAATCCCCTTGGGGACCAGTCCGCTGGAGGACGATGACTCTCGACGCAATTTGAGTGTTCCATCGTCATTTTGAGGCCCTGAACGTTACAATTAACAATCAGTTTTGCGTCGGATTAGAAAATTTAGACTCACAGGAGAACGATCATATAGTGCCCGAGGCAGCAATAGACCCTTGGAGACATGTCGGCTGAAGGACGATGTAGAGAATCTCGACGCAATTTAAGTGTTCCATCGTCTTTAGGAGGCCCTGAACTTTACAATTAACTATAAGTTTTTCGTCGGATTCGAAAATCTAGACTCACTGGAGACGGACCATAAGGTTCCGGAAGCAGCAATATCCCCTTGGAGACCAGGCCGCTGGAGGACGATGTGTTGAATCGCGACGCATTTTGAGTGCTCCATCGTCTATAGGAGAGCCTGAACGTTACAATTAACTATCAGTTATGCGTCGGATATGAAAATCTAGACTCACAGGAGAATGATCATAAGGTGCCCGAGGCAGCAATGGACCCTTGGAGACAAGTCGGCTGAAGGACGATGTATAGAATCTCGACGCAATTTCAGTGTTCCATCGTCATTAGGAGGCGCTGAACGTTACAATTAACTATCAGTTTTGCGTCGCATTCGAATACGTAGAATCACCGGAGACGAACCATGTGGTGCCCGAAGCAGCGATATCCCCCTGGAGACAAGTCGGCAGGAGGACGATGTAGTGAATCTCGACGCAACTTGAGTGTTCCATCGTCATTAGGAGGTGCTGAACGTTGCAATTAACTACCATTTTTGCGTCGGATTCGTAATTCTAGACTCACAGGTAAAGGACCATATGGTGCCCGAGGCAGCAATATCCCCTTCAAGGCAAGTCGTCTGGAGGTCGATGTATTGAATCTCGACGCAATGTGAGTGATCCATCGTCGATAGGAGGCCCGGAACATAACAATTAACTATCAGTTTTTCTTCGGATTCTAAAATCTAGACTCACAGGGGAACGACTATAAGGTGCCCGAGGCAGCAATAGACCCTTGTAGACAAATCGGCTGAATGCCGATGTATTGAATCTCGACGCAATTTAAGTGTTCCATCGTCATTAGAAGGCCCTGAACGTTACAATTAACTATCAGTTTCGCGTCGGATTCGAAAATCTACTCACAGTAGAGCGGCCATAAGGAGCCGTAGGCAGCAATATCCCCTTGGAGACTAGTCCGCTGGAGGACGATGTATTGACTCTCGACGCAATTTGAGTGTTCCATCGTCATTTTGAAGCCCTGACGTTACAATTAACAATCAGTTTTGCGTCGGATTAGAAAATTTAGACTCACAGGAGAACGACCATAAGGTGCCCGAGGCAGCAATAGACCCTTGGAGACTAGTCGGCTGAAGGATGATGTATTGAATCTCGACGCAATTTGTGTTTTCCATCGTCATTAGGAGGCCCTGAAAGTTACAATTAACAATTAATTTCGCGTCGGATTCGAAAATCTAGACTCACAGGAGACGGACCACATGGAGCCCGAGGCGGCAATATCCCCATGTAGACAAGTCGGCTGGAGGTAGATGTATTGACTCTCGACACAATTAGAGTGTTTCATCGTCATTAGGAGGCGCTGAACGTTACAATTAACAATCAGTTTCTGGTCGGATTTGATAATCTAGACTCGCAGGAGAGCGATATCGCCATGGAGACAAGTCGGCTAGAAGACGATATATTGAATCTCGACGCAATTTGTGTTTTCCATCGTTATTAGGAGGCCCTGAATGTTACAATTAACTATGAGTTTTGCATCGAATTCGAATATCTAGACTCACAGGAGAACGATCATAAGGTTCCCCAGGCAGCATTAGACGCTTGGAGACAAGTCGGCTGGACGACGATGTATTGATTCGCGACGCAATTTGTGTGCTCCATCGTAACCAGGAGGCCATGTATGTTATAATTAACTATAAGTTTTTCGTCGGATTCAAAAATGTAGACTCACTGGAGACGGACCATAAGGTTCCGGAAGCAGCAATATCCCCTTGGAGACCAGTCCGCTGGAGGACGATGAATTGACTCGCGACGCAATTTGAGTTCTCCAGCGTCATTAAGAGGCCCTGATCGGTACAATTAACTATCAGTTTCGCGTCGGATTCGAAAATCTAAACTTACAGGATAAGGACCGTATGGTGCCCGAGGCAGCAATATCCCCTTGGAGACAAGTCGGCTGAAGGACGATGTATTGACTCTCGACGCAATTTGAGTGTTCCATCGTAACTAGGAGGACCTGAATGTTACAATTAACTATAAGTTTTTCGTCGGATACGAAAATCTAGAGTCACTAGAGACGGACCATGAGGTCCGGAAGCAGCAATATCCCCTTGGAGACCAGTCCGCTGGACGACGATGTATTGAATCGCGACGCAATTTGAGTGTTCCATCGTCTTTAGGAGGCCATGAAAATTTCAATTAACTATCAGTTTCGCGTCGGATTCGAAAATTAAGACTCACAGGAGACTGACCACATGGAGGCCGAGGCGGCAATATCCCCTTGTAGACAAGTTGGCTGGAGGTCGATGTATTGACTCTCGACACAATCTTAGTGTTCCATCGTCATTAGGAGGCCCTGAACGTTACAATTAACAATCAGTTTCGCTTCGGATTTGAAAATCTAGACTCACAGGAGAGCGACCATAAGGAGCCCGAGGCAGCAATATCCCCATGAAAACAAGTCAGCTGGAAGACGATATGTTGAATCTCGACGCAATTAGAGTGTTCCATCGTAATTAGGAGGCCCTGAACGTTACAATTAACTATGAGTTTTGCATCGGATTCGAAAATCTAGACTCACAGGTGAACGATCATAAGGTGCCCGAGGCGGCAATATCCCCTTGTAGACAAATCGGCTGGAGGTCGATGTATTGACGCTCGACACCACCTTAGTGTTCCATCGTAAATAAGACGCCCTGAATGTTACAATTAACTATAAGTTTTTCGTCGGATTAGAAAATCCAGACTCACTGGAGACGGACCATAAGGTTCCGGAAGCAGCAATATCCCCTTGGAGACAAGTCCGCTGGAAGACGATGTATTTAATCGCGACGGAATTTGAGTGCTCCATCGTCATTTTGAGGCCCTGAACGTTACAATTAACTATCATTATCGCGTCGGATTCGAAAATCTAGACTTACATGTGAACGATCATAAGGTGCCCCAGGCAGCAATAGACGCTTGGAGACAAGACGGCTGGAGGACGATGTTTTGGATCGCGACGCAATTTGAGTGTTACATCGTAACCAGGAGGCCCTGAATGTTAGAAATAACTATAAGTTTTTCGTCGGATTGGAAATTATAGACTCACTGGAGACGGACCTTAAGGTTCCGGAAGCAGCAGTATCCCCTTGCAGACCAGTCCGCTGGAGGACGATGTATTGGATCGCGACGCAATTTGAGTGTCCTCTCGTAACTAGGAGGCCATGTATGTTATAATTAACTATAAGTTTTTCGTCGGATTCGAAAATATAGACTCACTGGAGACGGACCATAAGGTTCCGGAAGCAGCAATATCGCCTTGGAGACCAGTCCGCTGGAGGACGTTGTATTGAATCGCGACGCAATTTGAGTGCTCCAGCGTCATTAGGAGGCCCTGAACGGTAGAATTAACTATCAGTTTCGCGTCGGATTCGAAAATCTAAAATTACAGGAGAAGGACCGTATGGTGCCCGAGGCAGCAATATCCCCTTGGAGACAAGTCGCCTGAAGGACGATGTATTGAATCTCGACGCAATTTGAGTGTTCCATCGTCTTTTGGAGGCCCTGAACATTACAATTAACTATGAGTTTCGCGTCGGATTCGAAAATCTAGACTCACAGGAGACGGACCACATGGAGCCCGAGGCGGCAATATCGCCTTGTAGACAAGTCGGCTGGAGGTCGATGTACTGACTCTCGACACAATCTTAGTGTTCCATCGTCATTTGGAGGCATTGAACGTTACAATTAACAATCAGTTTCGCGTCGGATTTGAAAATCTAGACTCACAGGAGAGCGACCAGAGGGAAGCCCGAGACAGCAATATCGCCATGGAGACAAGTCGGCTAGAAGACGATATATTGAATCTCGACGCAATTTGTGTTTTCCATCGTTATTAGGAGGCCCTGAATGTTACAATTAACTATAAGTTTTTCGTCGGATTCGAAAATCTAGACTTACTAGAGACGGAACATAAGGTCCGGAAGCAGCAATATCCCCTTGGAGACCAGTCCGCTGGAGGACGATGTATTGACTCTCGACGCAATTTGAGTGTTCCATCGTCATTTTGAGGCCCTGATCGTCATAATTAACAATCAGTCTTGCGTCGGATTAGAAAATTTAGACTCACAGGAGAACGATTATATAGTGCCCGAGGCAGCAATAGACCCTTGGAGACAAGTCGCCTGGAGGACGATGTATCGGATCCCGACGCAGTTTGAGTGTTCCATCGTCATTAGGAGGCCCTGAACGTTAGAATTAACTATCAGTTTAGCGTCGGTTTTGAAAATCTAGACTCACAGGATAATGATCATAAGGTGCCCGAGGCAGCAATGGACCCTTGGAGACAAGTCAGCTGACGGACGATGTATAGAATCAAGACGCAATTCCAGTGTTCCATCGTCTTTAGGAGGCCCTTAACTTTGTAATTAACTATAAGTTTTTCGTCGGATTCGAAAATCTAGACTCACAGGAGACGGACCATAAGGTTCCGGAAGCAGCAATATCCCCTTGGAGACCAGGCCGCTGGAGGACGATGTGTTGAATCGCGACGCATTTTGAGTGCTCCATCGTCTATAGGAGACCCTGAACGTTACAATTAACTATCAGTTATGCGTCGGATATGAAAATCTAGACTCACAGGAGAACGACCATAAGGTGCCCGAGGCAGCAATACACCTTTGGAGACAAGTCGGCTGGAGGACGATGTATTGACTCTCGACGCAATTTGAGTGTTCCATCGTCATTAGGAGGCCCTGAACGTTACAATTAACAATCAGTTCTGCATCGGATTAGAAAATCTAGACTCACAGGAGAACGACCATAAGGTGCCCGAGGCAGCAATAAACCCTTGGAGACTAGTCGGCTGATGGACGATATATTGAATCTCGACGCAATTTGAGTGTTGCATCGTCATTAGAAGGCCCTGAACGTTACAATTAACTATCATTTTTGCGTCGGATTCGAAAATCTAGACACTCAGAAGAACGAACATAAGGTGGCCGAGGCAGCAATAGACCCTTCAGACAAGTCGGCTGGAAAACGATGTATTGACTCTCGAGGCAATTTGAATGAACCATCGTCATTAGGAGGCCCGGAATGTTACAATTAACTATCAGTTTTTCGTCGGATTCGAAAATCTAGACTCACTGGAGACGGACCATAAGGTGCCCGACTCAGCAATATCCCTTAGGAGACCAGTCCGCTGGAGGACGATGTATTGAATCGCGACGCAATTTGAGTGCTCCATCGTCATTAGGAGCCCCTGAACGATACAATTAACTATCAGTTTCGCGTCGGATTCGAAAGTCTAGACTCACAGGAGAAGGACCATACGGTGCCCGAGGCAGCAATATCCCCTAGGAACAAGTCGGCTGGAAGACGATGTATTGAATCTCGACGCAATTTGAGTGTTCCATCGTCATTATGAGGCCCTGATCGTTACAATTAACTAACTGTTTTGCGCCGGATTCGAAAATCTAGTTTCATAGGAGAACGACCATAAGGAGCCTGAGGCAGCAATAGACTCTTGGAGACAAGTCGGTTGAAGGACGATGTATTGCATCTCGACGCAATTTGAGTGTCCCATCGTCATTAGGAGTCCCTGAACGTTACAATTAATTATCAGTTTCGCGTCTGATTCGAAAATCTAGACTCACAGCAGACGGACCACATGGAGCCCGAGGCGGCAATATCCCCTTGTAGTCAAGTCGGCTGGAGGTCGATGTATTGAATCTCGACGCAATTTGAGTGTTCCATCGTCAATAGGAGGCGCTGAACGTTACAATTAACAATCAGTTTCGCGTCTGATTCGAAAATCTACTCACAGTAGAGCGGCCATAAGGAGCCCTAGGCAGCAATATCCCCTTGGAGACCAGTCCGCTGGAGGACGATGTTTTGACTCTCGACGCAATTTGAGTGTTCAATCGTCATTTTGAAGCCCTGAACGTTACAATTAACAATCAGTTTTGCGTCGGATTAGAAACTTTAGACTCACAGGAGAACGACCATAAGGTGCCCGAGGCAGCAATAGACCCTTGGAGACTAGTCGGCTGAAGGATGATGTATTGAATCTCGACGCAATTTGTGTTTCCCATCGTCATTAGGAGGCCCTGACGTTACAATTAACTATCAGTTTCGAGTCGGATTCAAAAATCTACACTCACAGGAGAACGACCATAAGGTGTCCGAGGCAGCAATAGACCCTTGGAGACAAGTCGCCTGGAGGACGATGTATCGGATCCCGACGCAGTTTGAGTGTTCCATCGTCATTAGGAGGCCCTGAACGTTAGAATTAACTATCAGTTTAGCGTCGGATTCGAAAATCTAGACTCACAGGAGAATGATCATAAGGTGCCCGAGGCAGCAATGGACCCTTGGAGACAAGTCGGCTGAAGGACGATGTATAGAATCTCGACGCAATTTCAGTGTTCCATCGTCTTTAGGAGGCCCTTAAGTTTATAATTAACTATAAGTTTTTCGTCGGATTCGAAAATCTAGACTCACTGGAGACGGACCATAAGGTTCCGGTAGCAGCAATATCCCCTTGGAGACCAGGCCGCTGGAGGACGATGTGTTGAATCGCGACGCATTTTGAGTGCTCCATCGTTTATAGGAGACCCTGAACGTTACAATTAACTATCAATTATGCGTCGGATATGAAAATCTAGACTCACAGGAGAACGACCATAAGGTGCCCGAGGCAGCAATAGACCTTTGGAGACAAGTCGGCTGGAGGACGATGTATTGACTCTCGACGCAATTTGAGTGTTCCATCGTCATTAGGAGGCCCTGAACGTTACAATTAACAATCAGTTTTGCATCGGATTAGAAAATCTAGACTCACAGGAGAACGACCATAAGGTGCCCGAGGCAGCAATAAACCCTTGGAGACTAGTCGGCTGAAGGACGATATATTGAATCTCGACGCAATTAGAGTGTTCCATCGTCATTAGGAGGCGCTGAACGTTACAATAAACTATCAGTTTAGCGTCGCATTCGAATACGTAGAATCACCGGAGACGAACCATGTGGTGCCCGAGGCAGCGATATCCCTCTGGAGACAAGTCGGCAGGAGGACGATGTAGTGAATCTCGACGCAATTTGAGTGTTCCATCGTCATTAGGAGGTGCTGAACGTTGCAATTAACTACCATTTATGCGTCGGATTCGTAATTCTAGACTCACAGGTAAAGGACCATATGGTGCCCGAGGCAGCAATATAGCCCTTCAAGGCAAGTCGGCTGGAGGTCGATGTATTGAATCTCGACGCAATGTGAGTGATCCATCGTCGATAGGAGGCCTGGAACATAACAATTAACTATCAGTTTTTCGTCGGATTCTAAAATCTAGACTCACAGGGGATCGACTATAAGGTGCCCGAGGCAGCAATAGACCCTTGTAGACAAATCGGCTGAATGCCGATGTATTGAATCTCGACGCAATTTGAGTGTTCCATCGTCATTAGAAGGCCCTGAACGTTACAATTAACTATCATTTTTGCGTCGGATTCGAAAATCTAGACATTCAGGAGAACGAACATAAGGTGGCCGAGGCAGCAATAGACCCTTGAGACAAGTCGGCTGGAAAACGATGTATTGACTCTCGAGGCAATTTGAATGATCCATCGTCGTTAGGAGGCCATGAATGTTACAATTAACTATCAGTTTTTCGTCGGATTCGAAAATCTAGACTCACTGGAGACGGACCATAAGGTGCCCGACTCAGCAATATCCCTTAGGAGACCAGTCCGCTGGAGGACGATGTATTGAATCGCGACGCAATTTGAGTGCTCCATCGTCATTAGGAGGCCCTGAACGATACAATTAACAATCAGTTTCGCGTCGGATTCGAAAGTCTAGACTCACAGGAGAAGGACCATACGGTGCCCGAGGCAGCAATATTCCCTAGGAACAAGTCGGCTGGAAGACGATGTATTGAATCTCGACACAATTTGAGTGTTCCATCGTCATTATGAGGCTCTGATCGTTACAATTAACTAACTGTTTTGCGCCGGATTCGAAAATCTAGTTTCATAGGAGAACGACCATAAGGAGCCTGAGGCAGCAATAGACTCTTGGAGACAAGTCGGCTGAAGGACGATGTATTGCATCTCGACGCAATTTGAGTGCCCCCTGTCATTAGGAGTCCCTGAACGTTACAATTAACTATCAGTTTCGCGTCTGATTCGAAAATCTAGACTCACTGGAGACGGACCATAAGGTGCCCGACTCAGCAATATCCCTTAGGAGACCAGTCCGCTGGAGGACGATGGATTGAATCTCGACGCAATTTGTGTTTTCCATCGTCATTTGGAGGCCCTGACGTTACAATTAACTATCAGTTTCGAGTCGGATTCGAAAATCTAGACTCACAGGAGAACGACCATAAGGTGTCCGAGGCAGCAATAGACCCTTGGAGAGAAGTCGGCTGAAGGACGATGTATTGAATCTCGACGCAATTTGAGTGTTCCATCGTCTTTACGAGGCCCTGGAAGTTACAATTAACAATTAATTTCGCGTCGGATTCGAAAATCTAGTCTCACAGGAGACGGACCACATGGAGCCCGAGGCGGCAATATCCCCATGTAGACAAGTCGGCTGGAGGTAGATGTATTGACTCTCGAACACAATTAGAGTGTTTCATCGTCATTAGGAGGCGCTGAACGTTACAATTAACAATCAGTTTCTGGTCGGATTTGAAAATCTAGACTCACAGGAGAGCGACCAGAGGGAAGCCCGAGACAGCAATATCGCCATGGAGACAAGACGGCTAGAAGACGATATATTGAATCTCGACGCAATTTGTGTTTTCCATCGTTATTAGGAGGCCCTGAATGTTACAATTAACTATAAGTTTTTCGTCGGATTCGAAAATCTAGACTTACTAGAGACGGACCATAAGGTCCGGAAGCAGCAATATCCCCTTGGAGACCAGTCCGCTGGAGGACGATGTATTGACTCTCGACGCAATTTGAGTGTTCCATCGTCATTTTGAGGCCCTGAACGTCGCAATTAACAATCAGTCTTGCGTCGGATTAGAAAATTTAGACTCACAGGAGAACGATCATATAGTGCCCGAGGCAGAAATAGACCCTTGGAGACGAGTCGCCTGGAGGACGATGTATCGGATCCCGACGCAGTTTGAGTGTTCCATCGTCATTAGGAGGCCCTGAACGTTAGAATTAACTATCAGTTTAGCGTCGGTTTTGAAAATCTAGACTCACAGGATAATGATCATAAGGTGCCCGAGGCAGCAATGGACCCTTGGAGACAAGTCAGCTGACGGACGATGTATAGAATCAAGACGCAATTCCAGTGTTCCATCGTCTTTAGGAGGCCCTTAACTTTGTAATTAACTATAAGTTTTTCGTCGGATTCGAAAATCTAGACTCACAGGAGACGGACCATAAGGTTCCGGAAGCAGCAATATCCCCTTGGAGACCAGGCCGCTGGAGGACGATGTGTTGAATCGCGACGCATTTTGAGTGCTCCATCGTCTATAGGAGACCCTGAACGTTACAATTAACTATCAGTTATGCGTCGGATATGAAAATCTAGACTCACAGGAGAACGACCATAAGGTGCCCGAGGCAGCAATACACCTTTGGAGACAAGTCGGCTGGAGGACGATGTATTGACTCTCGACGCAATTTGAGTGTTCCATCGTCATTAGGAGGCCCTGAACGTTACAATTAACAATCAGTTCTGCATCGGATTAGAAAATCTAGACTCACAGGAGAACGACCATAAGGTGCCCGAGGCAGCAATAAACCCTTGGAGACTAGTCGGCTGATGGACGATATATTGAATCTCGACGCAATTTGAGTGTTGCATCGTCATTAGAAGGCCCTGATCGTTACAATTAACTATCATTTTTGCGTCGGATTCGAAAATCTAGACACTCAGAAGAACGAACATAAGGTGGCCGAGGCAGCAATAGACCCTTCAGACAAGTCGGCTGGAAAACGATGTATTGACTCTCGAGGCAATTTGAATGAACCATCGTCATTAGGAGGCCCGGAATGTTACAATTAACTATCAGTTTTTCGTCGGATTCGAAAATCTAGACTCACTGGAGACGGACCATAAGGTGCCCGACTCAGCAATATCCCTTAGGAGACCAGTCCGCTGGAGGACGATGTATTGAATCGCGACGCAATTTGAGTGCTCCATCGTCATTAGGAGCCCCTGAACGATACAATTAACTATCAGTTTCGCGTCGGATTCGAAAGTCTAGACTCACAGGAGAAGGACCATACGGTGCCCGAGGCAGCAATATCCCCTAGGAACAAGTCGGCTGGAAGACGATGTATTGAATCTCGACGCAATTTGAGTGTTCCATCGTCATTATGAGGCCCTGATCGTTACAATTAACTAACTGTTTTGCGCCGGATTCGAAAATCTAGTTTCATAGGAGAACGACCATAAGGAGCCTGAGGCAGCAATAGACTCTTGGAGACAAGTCGGTTGAAGGACGATGTATTGCATCTCGACGCAATTTGAGTGTCCCTGAACGTTACAATTAATTATCAGTTTCGCGTCTGATTCGAAAATCTAGACTCACAGCAGACGGACCACATGGAGCCCGAGGCGGCAATATCCCCTTGTAGTCAAGTCGGCTGGAGGTCGATGTATTGAATCTCGACGCAATTTGAGTGTTCCATCGTCAATAGGAGGCGCTGAACGTTACAATTAACAATCAGTTTCGCGTCTGATTCGAAAATCTACTCACAGTAGAGCGGCCATAAGGAGCCCTAGGCAGCAATATCCCCTTGGAGACCAGTCCGCTGGAGGACGATGTTTTGACTCTCGACGCAATTTGAGTGTTCAATCGTCATTTTGAAGCCCTGAACGTTACAATTAACAATCAGTTTTGCGTCGGATTAGAAACTTTAGACTCACAGGAGAACGACCATAAGGTGCCCGAGGCAGCAATAGACCCTTGGAGACTAGTCGGCTGAAGGATGATGTATTGAATCTCGACGCAATTTGTGTTTCCCATCGTCATTAGGAGGCCCTGACGTTACAATTAACTATCAGTTTCGAGTCGGATTCAAAAATCTACACTCACAGGAGAACGACCATAAGGTGTCCGAGGCAGCAATAGACCCTTGGAGACAAGTCGCCTGGAGGACGATGTATCGGATCCCGACGCAGTTTGAGTGTTCCATCGTCATTAGGAGGCCCTGAACGTTAGAATTAACTATCAGTTTAGCGTCGGATTCGAAAATCTAGACTCACAGGAGAATGATCATAAGGTGCCCGAGGCAGCAATGGACCCTTGGAGACAAGTCGGCTGAAGGACGATGTATAGAATCTCGACGCAATTTCAGTGTTCCATCGTCTTTAGGAGGCCCTTAAGTTTATAATTAACTATAAGTTTTTCGTCGGATTCGAAAATCTAGACTCACTGGAGACGGACCATAAGGTTCCGGTAGCAGCAATATCCCCTTGGAGACCAGGCCGCTGGAGGACGATGTGTTGAATCGCGACGCATTTTGAGTGCTCCATCGTTTATAGGAGACCCTGAACGTTACAATTAACTATCAATTATGCGTCGGATATGAAAATCTAGACTCACAGGAGAACGACCATAAGGTGCCCGAGGCAGCAATAGACCTTTGGAGACAAGTCGGCTGGAGGACGATGTATTGACTCTCGACGCAATTTGAGTGTTCCATCGTCATTAGGAGGCCCTGAACGTTACAATTAACAATCAGTTTTGCATCGGATTAGAAAATCTAGACTCACAGGAGAACGACCATAAGGTGCCCGAGGCAGCAATAAACCCTTGGAGACTAGTCGGCTGAAGGACGATATATTGAATCTCGACGCAATTAGAGTGTTCCATCGTCATTAGGAGGCGCTGAACGTTACAATAAACTATCAGTTTAGCGTCGCATTCGAATACGTAGAATCACCGGAGACGAACCATGTGGTGCCCGAGGCAGCGATATCCCTCTGGAGACAAGTCGGCAGGAGGACGATGTAGTGAATCTCGACGCAATTTGAGTGTTCCATCGTCATTAGGAGGTGCTGAACGTTGCAATTAACTACCATTTATGCGTCGGATTCGTAATTCTAGACTCACAGGTAAAGGACCATATGGTGCCCGAGGCAGCAATATAGCCCTTCAAGGCAAGTCGGCTGGAGGTCGATGTATTGAATCTCGACGCAATGTGAGTGATCCATCGTCGATAGGAGGCCTGGAACATAACAATTAACTATCAGTTTTTCGTCGGATTCTAAAATCTAGACTCACAGGGGATCGACTATAAGGTGCCCGAGGCAGCAATAGACCCTTGTAGACAAATCGGCTGAATGCCGATGTATTGAATCTCGACGCAATTTGAGTGTTCCATCGTCATTAGAAGGCCCTGAACGTTACAATTAACTATCATTTTTGCGTCGGATTCGAAAATCTAGACATTCAGGAGAACGAACATAAGGTGGCCGAGGCAGCAATAGACCCTTGAGACAAGTCGGCTGGAAAACGATGTATTGACTCTCGAGGCAATTTGAATGATCCATCGTCGTTAGGAGGCCATGAATGTTACAATTAACTATCAGTTTTTCGTCGGATTCGAAAATCTAGACTCACTGGAGACGGACCATAAGGTGCCCGACTCAGCAATATCCCTTAGGAGACCAGTCCGCTGGAGGACGATGTATTGAATCGCGACGCAATTTGAGTGCTCCATCGTCATTAGGAGGCCCTGAACGATACAATTAACAATCAGTTTCGCGTCGGATTCGAAAGTCTAGACTCACAGGAGAAGGACCATACGGTGCCCGAGGCAGCAATATACCCTAGGAACAAGTCGGCTGGAAGACGATGTATTGAATCTCGACACAATTTGAGTGTTCCATCGTCATTATGAGGCTCTGATCGTTACAATTAACTAACTGTTTTGCGCCGGATTCGAAAATCTAGTTTCATAGGAGAACGACCATAAGGAGCCTGAGGCAGCAATAGACTCTTGGAGACAAGTCGGCTGAAGGACGATGTATTGCATCTCGACGCAATTTGAGTGCCCCCCTGTCATTAGGAGTCCCTGAACGTTACAATTAACTATCAGTTTCGCGTCTGATTCGAAAATCTAGACTCACTGGAGACGGACCATAAGGTGCCCGACTCAGCAATATCCCTTAGGAGACCAGTCCGCTGGAGGACGATGGATTGAATCTCGACGCAATTTGTGTTTTCCATCGTCATTTGGAGGCCCTGACGTTACAATTAACTATCAGTTTCGAGTCGGATTCGAAAATCTAGACTCACAGGAGAACGACCATAAGGTGTCCGAGGCAGCAATAGACCCTTGGAGAGAAGTCGGCTGAAGGACGATGTATTGAATCTCGACGCAATTTGAGTGTTCCATCGTCTTTACGAGGCCCTGGAAATTACAATTAACAATTAATTTCGCGTCGGATTCGAAAATCTAGTCTCACAGGAGACGGACCACATGGAGCCC
This sequence comes from Schistocerca piceifrons, assembly GCF_021461385.2. Lineage (NCBI taxonomy): Eukaryota > Metazoa > Arthropoda > Insecta > Orthoptera > Acrididae > Schistocerca > Schistocerca piceifrons. The sequence continues at coordinate 32,949 of NW_025728734.1, forward strand.
GAGGCGGCAATATCCCCATGTAGACAAGTCGGCTGGAGGTAGATGTATTGACTCTCGAACACAATTAGAGTGTTTCATCCGTCATTAGGAGGCGCTGAACGTTACAATTAACAATCAGTTTTCTGGTCGGATTTGAAAATCTAGACTCACAGGAGAGCGACCAGAGGGAAGCGCGAGACAGCAATATCGCCATGGAGACAAGACGGCTAGAAGACGATATATTGAATCTCGACGCAATTTGTGTTTTCCATCGTTATTAGGAGGCCCTGAATGTTACAATTAACTATAAGTTTTTCGTCGGATTCGAAAATCTAGACTTACTAGAGACGGACCATAAGGTCCGGAAGCAGCAATATCCCCTTGGAGGACCAGTCCGCTGGAGGACGATGTATTGACCTCTCGACGCAATTTGAGTGTTCCATCGTCATTTTGAGGCCCTGACGTCGCAATTAATAATCAGTCTTGCGTCGGGATTAGAAAATTTAGACTCACAGGAGAACGATCATATAGTGCCCGAGGCAGCAATAGACCCTTGGAGACAAGTCGCCTGGAGGACGATGTATCGGATCCCGACGCAGTTTGAGTGTTCCATCGTCATTAGGAGGCCCTGAACGTTAGAATTAACTATGAGTTTTGCATCGGATTCGAAATCTAGACTCACAGGTGAACGATCATAAGGTGCCCGAGGCGGCAATATCCCCTTGTAGACAAATCGGCTGGAGGTCGATGTATTGACGCTGGACACAATCTTAGTGTTCCATCGTAAATAAGACGCCCTGAATGTTACAATTAACTATAAGTTTTTCGTCGGATTAGAAAATCCAGACTCACTGGAGACGGACCATAAGGTTCCGGAAGCAGCAATATCCCCTTGGAGACAAGTCCGCTGGAAGACGATGTATTTAATCGCGACGGAATTTGAGTGCTCCATCGTCATTTTGAGGCCCTGAACGTTACAATTAACAATCAGTTTCGCGTCGGATTTGAAAATCTAGGCTCACAGGAGAGCGACCAGAGGGAAGCCCGAGACAGCAATATCGCCATGGAGACAAGTCGGCTAGAAGACGATATATTGAATCTCGACGCAATTTGTGCTTTCCATCGTTATTAGAAGGCCCTGAATGTTACAATTAACTATAAGTTTTTCGTCGGATTCGAAAATCTAGACTCACTAGAGACGGACCATAAGGTCCGTAAGCAGCAAAATCCCCTTGGGGACCAGTCCGCTGGAGGACGATGACTCTCGACGCAATTTGAGTGTTCCATCGTCATTTTGAGGCCCTGAACGTTACAATTAACAATCAGTTTTGCGTCGGATTAGAAAATTTAGACTCACAGGAGAACGATCATATAGTGCCCGAGGCAGCAATAGACCCTTGGAGACAAGTCGCCTGGAGGTTGATGTATCGGATCCCGACGCAGTTTGAGTGTTCCATCGTCATTAGGAGGCCCTGAACGTTAGAATTAACTATCAGTTTAGCGTCGGATTCGAAAATCTAGCCTCACAGGAGAATGATCATACGGTGCCCGAGGCAGCAATGGACCCTTGGAGACATGTCGGCTGAAGGACGATGTAGAGAATCTCGACGCAATTTAAGTGTTCCATCGTCTTTAGGAGGCCCTGAACTTTACAATTAACTATAAGTTTTTCGTCGGATTCGAAAATCTAGACTCACTGGAGACGGACCATAAGGTTCCGGAAGCAGCAATATCCCCTTGGAGACCAGGCCGCTGGAGGACGATGTGTTGAATCGCGACGCATTTTGAGTGCTCCATCGTCTATAGGAGAGCCTGAACGTTACAATTAACTATCAGTTATGCGTCGGATATGAAAATCTAGACTCACAGGAGAATGATCATAAGGTGCCCGAGGCAGCAATGGACCCTTGGAGACAAGTCGGCTGAAGGACGATGTATAGAATCTCGACGCAATTTCAGTGTTCCATCGTCATTAGGAGGCGCTGAACGTTACAATTAACTATCAGTTTTGCGTCGCATTCGAATACGTAGAATCACCGGAGACGAACCATGTGGTGCCCGAAGCAGCGATATCCCCCTGGAGACAAGTCGGCAGGAGGACGATGTAGTGAATCTCGACGCAACTTGAGTGTTCCATCGTCATTAGGAGGTGCTGAACGTTGCAATTAACTACCATTTTGCGTCGGATTCGTAATTCTAGACTCACAGGTAAAGGACCATATGGTGCCCGAGGCAGCAATATCCCCTTCAAGGCAAGTCGTCTGGAGGTCGATGTATTGAATCTCGACGCAATGTGAGTGATCCATCGTCGATAGGAGGCCCGGAACATAACAATTAACTATCAGTTTTTCTTCGGATTCTAAAATCTAGACTCACAGGGGAACGACTATAAGGTGCCCGAGGCAGCAATAGACCCTTGTAGACAAATCGGCTGAATGCCGATGTATTGAATCTCGACGCAATTTAAGTGTTCCATCGTCATTAGAAGGCCCTGAACGTTACAATTAACTATCAGTTTCGCGTCGGATTCGAAAATCTACTCACAGTAGAGGCGGCCATAAGGAGCCCTAGGCAGCAATATCCCCTTGGAGACCAGTCCGCTGGAGGACGATGTATTGACTCTCGACGCAATTTGAGTGTTCCATCGTCATTTTGAAGCCCTGAACGTTACAATTAACAATCAGTTTTGCGTCGGATTAGAAAATTTAGACTCACAGGAGAACGACCATAAGGTGCCCGAGGCAGCAATAGACCCTTGGAGACTAGTCGGCTGAAGGATGATGTATTGAATCTCGACGCAAATTTGTGTTTTCCATCGTCATTAGGAGGCCCTGAAAGTTACAATTAACAATTAATTTCGCGTCGGATTCGAAAATCTAGACTCACAGGAGACGGACCACATGGAGCCCGAGGCGGCAATATCCCCCATGTAGACAAGTCGGCTGGAGGTAGATGTATTGACTCTCGACACAATTAGAGTGTTTCATCGTCATTAGGAGGCGCTGAACGTTACAATTAACAATCAGTTTCTGGTCGGATTTGATAATCTAGACTCGCAGGAGAGCGATATCGCCATGGAGACAAGTCGGCTAGAAGACGATATATTGAATCTCGACGCAATTTGTGTTTTCCATCGTTATTAGGAGGCCCTGAATGTTACAATTAACTATGAGTTTTGCATCGAATTCGAATATCTAGACTCACAGGAGAACGATCATAAGGTTCCCCAGGCAGCATTAGACGCTTGGAGACAAGTCGGCTGGACGACGATGTATTGATTCGCGACGCAATTTGTGTGCTCCATCGTAACCAGGAGGCCATGTATGTTATAATTAACTATAAGTTTTTCGTCGGATTCAAAAATGTAGACTCACTGGAGACGGACCATAAGGTTCCGGAAGCAGCAATATCCCCTTGGAGACCAGTCCGCTGGAGGACGATGAATTGACTCGCGACGCAATTTGAGTTCTCCAGCGTCATTAAGAGGCCCTGATCGGTACAATTAACTATCAGTTTCGCGTCGGATTCGAAAATCTAAACTTACAGGATAAGGACCGTATGGTGCCCGAGGCAGCAATATCCCCTTGGAGACAAGTCGGCTGAAGGGACGATGTATTGACTCTCGACGCAATTTGAGTGTTCCATCGTAACTAGGAGGACCTGAATGTTACAATTAACTATAAGTTTTTCGTCGATACGAAAATCTAGAGTCACTAGAGACGGACCATGAGGTCCGGAAGCAGCAATATCCCCTTGGAGACCAGTCCGCTGGACGACGATGTATTGAATCGCGACGCAATTTGAGTGTTCCATCGTCTTTAGGAGGCCATGAAAATTTCAATTAACTATCAGTTTCGCGTCGGATTCGAAAATTAAGACTCACAGGAGACTGACCACATGGAGGCCGAGGCGGCAATATCCCCTTGTAGACAAGTTGGCTGGAGGTCGATGTATTGACTCTCGACACAATCTTAGTGTTCCATGGTCATTAGGAGGCCCTGAACGTTACAATTAACAATCAGTTTCGCTTCGGATTTGAAAATCTAGACTCACAGGAGAGCGACCATAAGGAGCCCGAGGCAGCAATATCCCCATGAAAACAAGTCAGCTGGAAGACGATATGTTGAATCTCGACGCAATTAGAGTGTTTCCATCGTAATTAGGAGGCCCTGAACGTTACAATTAAATATGAGTTTTGCATCGGATTCGAAAATCTAGACTCACAGGTGAACGATCATAAGGTGCCCGAGGCGGCAATATCCCCTTGTAGACAAATCGGCTGGAGGTCGATGTATTGACGCTCGACACCACCTTAGTGTTCCATCGTAAATAAGACGCCCTGAATGTTACAATTAACTATAAGTTTTTCGTCGGATTAGAAAATCCAGACTCACTGGAGACGGACCATAAGGTTCCGGAAGCAGCAATATCCCCCTTGGAGACAAGTCCGCTGGAAGACGATGTATTTAATCGCGACGGAATTTGAGTGCTCCTTCGTCATTTTGAGGCCCTGAACGTTACAATTAACTATCATTATCGCGTCGGATTCGAAAATCTAGACTTACATGTGAACGATCATAAGGTGCCCCAGGCAGCAATAGACGCTTGGAGACAAGACGGCTGGAGGACGATGTTTTGGATCGCGACGCAATTTGAGTGTTACATCGTAACCAGGAGGCCCTGAATGTTAGAAATAACTATAAGTTTTTCGTCGGATTGGAAATTATAGACTCACTGGAGACGGACCTTAAGGTTCCGGAAGCAGCAGTATCCCCTTGCAGACCAGTCCGCTGGAGGACGATGTATTGGATCGCGACGCAATTTGAGTGTCCTCTCGTAACTAGGAGGCCATGTATGTTATAATTAACTATAAGTTTTTCGTCGGATTCGAAAATATAGACTCACTGGAGACGGACCATAAGGTTCCGGAAGCAGCAATATCGCCTTGGAGACCAGTCCGCTGGAGGACGTTGTATTGAATCGCGACGCAATTTGAGTGCTCCAGCGTCATTAGGAGGCCCTGAACGGTAGAATTAACTATCAGTTTCGCGTCGGATTCGAAAATCTAAAATTACAGGAGAAGGACCGTATGGGTGCCCGAGGCAGCAATATCCCCTTGGAGACAAGTCGCCTGAAGGACGATGTATTGAATCTCGACGCAATTTGAGTGTTCCATCGTCTTTTGGAGGCCCTGAACATTACAATTAACTATGAGTTTCGCGTCGGATTCGAAAATCTAGACTCACAGGAGACGGACCACATGGAGCCCGAGGCGGCAATATCGCCTTGTAGACAAGTCGGCTGGAGGTCGATGTACTGACTCTCGACACAATCTTAATGTTCCATCGTCATTTGGAGGCATTGAACGTTACAATTAACAATCAGTTTCGCGTCGGATTTGAAAATCTAGACTCACAGGAGAGCGACCAGAGGGAAGCCCGAGACAGCAATATCGCCATGGAGACAAGTCGGCTAGAAGACGATATATTGAATCTCGACGCAATTTGTGCTTTCCATCGTTATTAGAAGGCCCTGAATGTTACAATTAACTATAAGTTTTTCGTCGGATTCGAAAATCTAGACTCACTAGAGACGGACCATAAGGTCCGGAAGCAGCAAAATCCCCTTGGGGACCAGTCCGCTGGAGGACGATGTATTGACTCTCGACGCAATTTGAGTGTTCCATCGTCATTTTGAGGCCCTGAACGTTACAATTAACAATCAGTTTTGCGTCGGATTAGAAAATTTAGACTCACAGGAGAACGATCATATAGTGCCCGAGGCAGCAATAGACCCTTGGAGACAAGTCGCCTGGAGGACGATGTATCGGATCCCGACGCAGTTTGAGTGTTCCATCGTCATTAGGAGGCCCTGAACGTTAGAATTAACTATCAGTTTAGCGTCGGATTCGAAAATCTAGCCTCACAGGAGAATGATCATAAGGTGCCCGAGGCAGCAATGGACCCTTGGAGACAAGTCGGCTGAAGGACGATGTATAGAATCTCGACGCAATTTCAGTGTTCCATCGTCTTTAGGAGGCCCTGAACTTTACAATTAACTATAAGTTTTTCGGCGGATTCGAAAATCTAGACTCACTGGAGACGGACCATAAGGTTCCGGAAGCAGCAATATCCCCTTGGAGACCAGGCCGCTGGAGGACGATGTGTTGAATCGCGACGCATTTTGAGTGCTCCATCGTCTATAGGAGACCCTGAACGTTACAATTAACTATCAGTTTTGCGTCGCATTCGAATACGTAGAATCACCGGAGACGAACCATGTGGTGCCCGATGCAGCGATATCCCTCTGGAGACAAGTCGGCAGGAGGACGATGTAGTGAATCTCGACGCAATTTGAGTGTTCCATCGTCATTAGGAGGTGCTGAACGTTGCAATTAACTACCTTTTTTGCGTCGGATTCGTAATTCTAGACTCACAGGTAAAGGACCATATGGTGCCCGAGGCAGCAATATCCCCTTCAAGGCAAGTCGTCTGGAGGTCGATGTATTGAATCTCGACGCAATGTGAGTGATCCATCGTCGATAGGAGGCCCGGAACATAACAATTAACTATCAGTTTTTCGTCGGATTCTAAAATCTAGACTCACAGGGGCCCGAGGCAGCAATAGACCCTTGTAGACAAATCGGCTGAATGCCGATGTATTGAATCTCGACGCAAATTGAGTGTTCCATCGTCTTTAGGAGGCCCTGAAAGTTACAATTAACAATTAATTTCGCGTCAGATTCGAAAATCTAGACTCACAGGAGACGGACCACATGGAGCCCGAGGCGGCAATATCCCCATGTAGCCAAGTCGGCTGGAGGTAGATGTATTGACTCTCGACACAATTAGAGTGTTTCATCGTCATTAGGAGGCGCTGAACGTTACAATAAACAATCAGATTCTGGTCGGATTTCAAAATCTTCACTCACAGGAGAGCGACCATAAGGAGCCCGAGACAGCAATATCGCCATGGAGACAAGTCGGCTGGAAGTCGATATATTGAATCTCGACGCAATTTGTGTTTTCCATCGTTATTAGGAGGCCCTGAATGTTACAATTAACTATGAGATTTGCATCGAATTCAAATATTTAGACTCACAGGAGAACGATCATAAGGTGCCCCAGGCAGCAATAGACGCTTGGAGACAAGTCGGTTGAAGGACGATGTATTGAATCTCGACGCAATTTGAGTGTTCTTTCGTCATTAAGCGGCGCTGAACGTTACAATTCACTATCATTTTAGCGTCGGATTCGAAAATCTACTCACAGGAGAATATCATATTGTGCTCGTGACAGCAATATCCCCTTGGATACAGGTCGGATGGAGGACGATGTATTGAATCTCGACGCAGTTTAAGTGTTCCATCGTCGTTAGGAGGCGCTGAACATTACAACTAACTATCAGTTTCGCGTCGGATTTGAAAATCTAGACCCACAGGAGAGCTACCATAAGGAGCCCGAGGCAGCAATATCCCCATGGAGACAAGTCGGCTTGAAGACGATGTATTGAATCTCGACGCAATTTGAGTGCTCCATCGTTTTTAGGAGGCCCTGAAAGTTACAATTAACTATGAGTTTTGCATCGGATTCGAAAATCTAGACTCACAGGAGAACGACCATAAGGTGTCCGAGGCAGCAATAGACCCTTGGAGAGAAGTCGGCTGAAGGACGATGTATTGAATCTCGACGCAATTTGAGTGTTCCATCGTCTTTAGGAGGCCCTGATAGTTACAATTAACAATTAATTTCGCGTCGGATTCGAAAATCTAGACTCACAGGAGACGGACCACATGGAGCCCGAGGCCGCAATATCCCCATGTAGACAAGTCGGCTGGAGGTAGATGTATTGCCTCTCCACACAATTAGATTGTTTCATCGTCATTAGGAGGCGCTGAACGTTACAATTAACAGTTTCTGGTCGGATTTGAAAATCTATACTCACAGGAGAGCGACCATAAGAAGCCCGAGACAGCAATATCGCCATGGAGACAAGTCGGCTAGAAGACGATATATTGAATCTCGACGCAATTTGTGTTTTCCATCGTTATTAGGAGGCCCTGAATGTTACAATTAACTATAAGTTTTTCGTTGGATTCGAAAATCTAGACTCACTAGAGACGGACCATAAGGTCCGGAAGCAGCAATATCCCCTTGGAGACCAGTCCGCTGGAGGACGGTGTATTGACTCTCGACGCTTTTTGAGTGTTCCATCGTCATTTTGAGGCCCTGAACGTTACAATTAACAATCAGTTTTGCGTCGGATTAGAAAATTTAGACTCCCAGGAGAACGATCATATAGTGCCCGACGCAGCAATAGACCATTGGAGACAAGTCGTCTGGAGGACGATGTATCGGATCCCGACGCAGTTTGAGTGTTCCATCGTCATTAGGAGGCCCTGAACGTTAGAATTAACTATCAGTTTAGCGTCGGATTCGAAAATCTAGACTCACAGGAGAATGATCATAAGGTGCCCGAGGCAGCAATGGAGCCTTCGAGACAAGTCGGCTGAAGGACGATGTATAGAATCTCGACGCAATTTCAGTGTTCCATCGTCTTTAGCAGGCCCTGAACTTTACAATTAACTATAAGTTTTTCGTCGGATTCGAAAATCTAGACTCACTGGAGACCGACCATAAGGTGCCCGACACAGCAATATCCCCTAGGAGACCAGTCCGCTGGAGGACGATGTATTGAATCGCGACGCAATTTGAGTGGTCCATCGTCATTAGGAGGCCCTGAACGATACAATTAACTATCAGTTTCGCGTCGGATTCGAATGTCTAGACTCACAGGAGAAGGACCATACGGTGCCCGAGGCAGCAATATCCCCTAGGAACAAGTCGGCTGGAAGACGATGTATTTGATCTCGACGCAATTTGAGTGTTCCATTGTCATTATGAGGCCCTGATCGTTACAATTAACTAACTGCTTTGCGCCGGATTCGAAAATCTAGACTCATAGGAGAACGACGATAAGGAGCCCGAGGCAGCAATAGACTCTTGGAGACAAGTCGGCTGAAGGACGATGTATTGCCTCTCGACGCAATTTGAGTGTCCCATCGTCATTAGGAGTCCCTGAACGTTACAATTAACTATCAGTTTCGCGTCTGATTCGAAAATCTAGACTCACAGGAGACGGACCACATGGAGCCCGAGGCGGCAATATCCCCTTGTGGTCAAGTCGGCTGGAGGTCGATGTATTGAATCTCGACGCAATTTGAGTGTTCCATCGTCATTTTGAGGCCTTGAACGTTACAATTCAATTAACAATCAGTTTTGCGTCGGATTAGAAAATTTAGACCCACAGGAGAACGACCATAAGGTGCCCGAGGCAGCAATAGACCCTTGGAGACTAGTCGGCTGAAGGATGATGTATTGCATCTCGACGCAATTTGTCTTTTCCATCATCATTAGGAGGCCCTGACGTTACAATTAACTATCAATTTCGAGTCGTATTCCAAAATCTAGACTCACAGGAGACGGACCACATGTAGCCCGAGGCGGCAATATCCCCATGTAGACTAGTCGGCTGGAGGTAGATGTATTGACTCTCGACACAATTAGAGAGTTTCATCGTCATTAGGTAACAATCAGTTTCTGGTCGGATTTGAAAATCTAGACTCACAGGAGAGCGACCATAAGAAGCCCGAGAAAGCAATATCGCCATGGAGACAAGTCGGCTAGAAGACGATATATTGAATCTCGACGCAATTTGTGTTTTCCATCGTTATTAGGAGGCCCTGAATGTTACAATTAACTATAAGTTTTTCGTCGGATTCGAAAATCTAGACTCACTAGAGACGGACCATAAGGTCCGGAAGCAGCAATATCCCCTTGGAGACCAGTCCGCTGGAGGACGATGTATTGACTCTCGACGCAATTTGAGTGTTCCATCGTCATTTTGAGGCCCTGAACGTTACAATTAACAATCAGTTTTGCGTCGGATTAGAAAATTTAGACTCACAGGAGAACGATCATATAGTGCCCGACGCAGCAATAGACCCTTGGAGACATGTCGCCTGCAGGACGATGTATCGGATCCCGACGCAGTTTGAGTGTTCCATCGTCATTAGGAGGCCCTGAACGTTAGAATTAACTATCAGTTTAGCGTCGGATTCGAAAATCTAGACTCACAGGAGAATGATCATAAGGTGCCCGAGGCAGCAATGGACCCTTGGAGACAAGTCGGCTGAAGGACGATGTATAGAATCTCGACGCAATTTCAGTGTTCCATCGTCTTTAGGAGGCACTGAACTTTACAATTAACTATAAGTTTTTCGTCGGATTCGAAAATCTAGACTCACTGGAGACGGACCATAAGGTTCCGGAAGCAGCAATATCCCCTAGGAGACCAGGCCGCTGGAGGACGATGTGTTCAATCGCGACGCATTTTGAGTGCTCCATCGTCTATAGGAGACCCTGAACGTTACAATTAACTATCAGTTATGCGTCGGATATGAAAATCTAGACTCACAGGAGAACGACCATAAGGTGCCCGAGGCAGCAATAGACCTTTGGAGACAAGTCTGCTGGAGGACGATGTATTGACTCTCGACGCAATTTGAGTGTTCCATCGTCATTTTGAGGCCCTGAACGTTACAATTAACAATCAGTTTTTCGTCGGATTAGAAAATTTAGACTCACAGGAGAACGATCATATAGTGCCCGACGCAGCAATAGACCCTTGGAGACATGTCGCCTGCAGGACGATGTATCGGATCCCGACGCAGTTTGAGTGTTCCATCGTCATTAGAGGCGCTGAACGTTACAATTAACTATCAGTTTTGCGTCGCATTCGAATACGTAGAATCACCGGAGGCCCTGACGTTAGAATTAACTATCAGTTTCGAGTCGGATTCGAAAATCTAGACTCACAGGAGAACGACCATAAGGTGTCCGAGGCAGCAATAGACCCTTGGAGAGAAGTCGGCTGAAGGACGATGTATTGAATCTCGACGCAATTTGAGTGTTCCATCGTCTTTAGGAGGCCCTGAAAGTTACAATTAACAATTAATTTCGCGTCGGATTCGAAAATCTAGACTCACAGGAGACGGACCACATGGAGCCCGAGGCCGCAATATCCCCATGTAGACAAGTCGGCTGGAGGTAGATGTATTGCCTCTCCACACAATTAGAGTGTTTCATCGTCATTAGGAGGCGCTGAACGTTACAATTAACAGTTTCTGGTCGGATTTGAAAATCTATACTCACAGGAGAGCGACCATAAGAAGCCCGAGACAGCAATATCGCCATGGAGACAAGTCGGCTAGAAGACGATATATTGAATCTCGACGCAATTTGTGTTTTCCATCGTTATTAGGAGGCCCTGAATGTTACAATTAACTATAAGTTTTTCGTTGGATTCGAAAATCTAGACTCACTAGAGACGGACCATAAGGTCCGGAAGCAGCAATATCCCCTTGGAGACCAGTCCGCTGGAGGACGGTGTATTGACTCTCGACGCAATTTGAGTGTTCCATCGTCATTTTGAGGCCCTGAACGTTACAATTAACAATCAGTTTTGCGTCGGATTAGAAAATTTAGACTCCCAGGAGAACGATCATATAGTGCCCGACGCAGCAATAGACCATTGGAGACAAGTCGTCTGGAGGACGATGTATCGGATCCCGACGCAGTTTGAGTGTTCCATCGTCATTAGGAGGCCCTGAACGTTAGAATTAACTATCAGTTTAGCGTCGGATTCGAAAATCTAGACTCACAGGAGAATGATCATAAGGTGCCCGAGGCAGCAATGGAGCCTTCGAGACAAGTCGGCTGAAGGACGATGTATAGAATCTCGACGCAATTTCAGTGTTCCATCGTCTTTAGCAGGCCCTGAACTTTACAATTAACTATAAGTTTTTCGTCGGATTCGAAAATCTAGACTCACTGGAGACCGACCATAAGGTGCCCGACACAGCAATATCCCCTAGGAGACCAGTCCGCTGGAGGACGATGTATTGAATCGCGACGCAATTTGAGTGGTCCATCGTCATTAGGAGGCCCTGAACGATACAATTAACTATCAGTTTCGCGTCGGATTCGAAAGTCTAGACTCACAGGAGAAGGACCATACGGTGCCCGAGGCAGCAATATCCCCTAGGAACAAGTCGGCTGGAAGACGATGTATTGAATCTCGACGCAATTTGAGTGTTCCATTGTCATTATGAGGCCCTGATCGTTACAATTAACTAACTGCTTTGCGGCGGATTCGAAAATCTAGACTCATAGGAGAACGACGATAAGGAGCCCGAGGCAGCAATAGACTCTTGGAGACAAGTCGGCTGAAGGACGATGTATTGCCTCTCGACGCAATTTGAGTGTCCCATCGTCATTAGGAGTCCCTGAACGTTACAATTAACTATCAGTTTCGCGTCTGATTCGAAAATCTAGACTCACAGGAGACGGACCACATGGAGCCCGAGGCGGCAATATCCCCTTGTAGTCAAGTCGGCTGGAGGTCGATGTATTGAATCTCGACGCAATTTGAGTGTTCCATCGTCATTTTGACTCCTTGAACGTTACAATTCAATTAACAATCAGTTTTGCGTCGGATTAGAAAATTTAGACCCACAGGAGAACGACCATAAGGTGCCCGAGGCAGCAATAGACCCTTGGAGACTAGTCGGCTGAAGGATGATGTATTGCATCTCGACGCAATTTGTCTTTTCCATCATCATTAGGAGGCCCTGACGTTACAATTAACTATCAATTTCGAGTCGTATTCCAAAATCTAGACTCACAGGAGACGGACCACATGGAGCCCGAGGCGGCAATATCCCCATGTAGACTAGTCGGCTGGAGGTAGATGTATTGACTCTCGACACAATTAGAGAGTTTCATCGTCATTAGGTAACAATCAGTTTCTGGTCGGATTTGAAAATCTAGACTCACAGGAGAGCGACCATAAGAAGCCCGAGACAGCAATATCGCGATGGAGACAAGTCGGCTAGAAGACGATATATTGAATCTCGACGCAATTTGTGTTTTCCATCGTTATTAGGAGGCCCTGAATGTTACAATTAACTATTAGTTTTTCGTCGGATTCGAAAATCTAGACTCACTAGAGACGGACCATAAGGTCCGGAAGCAGCAATATCCCCTTGGAGACCAGTCCGCTGGAGGACGATGTATTGACTCTCGACGCAATTTGAGTGTTCCATCGTCATTAGGAGGCCCTGAACGTTACAATTAACAATCAGTTTTGCATCGGATTAGAAAATCTAGACTCACAGGAGAACGACCATAAGGTGCCCGAGGCAGCAATTAACCCTTGGAGACTAGTCGGCTGAAGGACGATATATTGAATCTCGACGCAATTTGAGTGTTCCATCGTCATTAGAGGCGCTGAACGTTACAATTAACTATCAGTTTTGCGTCGCATTCGAATACGTAGAATCACCGGAGACGAACCATGTGGTGCCCGAGGCAGCGATATCTCTCTGGAGACAGGTTTGCAGGAGGACGATGTAGTGAATCTCGACGCAATTTGAGTGTTCCATCGTCATTAGGAGGTGCTGAACGTTGCAATTAACTACCATTTTTGCGTCGGATTCGTAATTCTAGACTCACAGGTTAAGGGACCATATGGTGCCCGAGGCAGCAATATCCCCTTCAAGGCAAGTCGGCTGGAGGTCGATGTATTGAATCTCGACGCAATGTGAGTGATCCATCGTCGATAGGAGGCCCGGAACATAACAATTAACTATCAGTTTTTCGTCGGATTCTAAAATCTAGACTCACAGGGGAACGACTATGAGGTGCCCGAGGCAGCAATAGACCCTTGTAGACAAATCGGCTGAATGCCGATGTATTGAATCTCGACGCAATTAGAGTGTTCCATCATCATTAGAAGGCCCTGAACGTTACAATTAACTACCATTTTTGCGTCGGATTCGAAAATCTAGACACTCAGGAGAACGAACATAAGGTGCCCGAGGCAGCAATAGACCCTTCAGACAAGTCGGCTGGAAAACGATGTATTGACTCTCGAGGGAATTTGAATGATCCATCGTCATTAGGAGGCCCTGAATGTTACAATTAACTATCAGTTTTTCGTCGGATTCGAAAATCTAGACTCACTGGAGACGGACCATAAGGTGCCCGACTCAGCAATATCCCTTAGGAGACCAGTCCGCTGGAGGACGATGTATTGTATCGCGACGCAATTTTTATGCTCCATCGTCATTAGGAGGCCCTGAACGATACAATTAACTATCAGTTTCGCGTCGGATTCGAAAGTCTAGACTCACAGGAGGAGGACCATACGGTGCCCGAGGCTGCAATATCCCCTAGGAACAAGTCGGCTGGAAGACGATGTATTGAATCTCGACGCAATTTGTTTGTTCCATCGTCATTATGAGGCCCTGATCGTTACAATTAACTAACTGTTTTGCGCCGGATTCGAAAATCTAGTTTCATAGGAGAACGACCATAAGGAGCCCGAGGCAGCAATAGACTCTTGGAGACAAGTCGGCTGAAGGACGATGTATTGCATCTCGACGCAATTTGAGTGTCCCATCGTCATTAGGAGTCCCTGAACGTTACAATTAACTATCAGTTTCGCGTCTGATTCGAAAATCTAGACTCACAGGAGACGGACCACATGGAGCCCGAGGCGGCAATATCCCCTTGTAGTCAAGTCGGCTGGAGGTCGATGTATTGAATCTCGACGCAATTTGAGTGTTCCATCGTCAATAGGAGGAGCTGAACGTTACAATTAACAATCAGTTTTGCGTCGGATAAGAAAATTTAGACTCACAGGAGAAAGACCATAAGGTGCCCGAGGCAGCAATAGACCCTTGGAAACGAGTCGGCTGAAGGATGATGTATTGAATCTCGACGCAATTTGTGTTTTCTATCGTCATTTGGAGGCCCTGACGTTACAATTAACTATCAGTTTCGAGTCGGATTCAAAAATCTAGACTCACAGGAGAACGACCCATAAGGTGTCCGAGGCAGCAATAGACCCTTGGAGAGAAGTCGGCTGAAGGACGATGTATTGAATCTCGACGCAATTTGAGTGTTCCATCGTCTTTAGGAGGCCCTGAAAGTTACAATTAACAATTAATTTCGCGTCGGATTCGAAAATCTAGACTCACAGGATACGGACCACATGGAGCCCGAGGCGGCAATATCCCCATGTAGACAAGTCGGCTGGAGGTAGATGTATTGACTCTCGACACAATTAGAGTGTTTCATCGTCATTAGGAGGCGCTGAACGTTACAATTAACAATCAGTTTCTGGTCGGATTTGAAAATCTAGACTCACAGGAGAGCGACCATAAGAAGCCCGAGACAGCAATATCGCCATGGAGACAAGTCGGCTAGAAGACGATATATTGAATCTCGACGCAATTTGTGTTTTCCATCGTTATTAGGAGGCCCTGAATGTTACAATTAACTATAAGTTTTTCGTCGGATTCGAAAATCTAGACTTACTAGAGACGGACCATAAGGTCCGGAAGCAGCAATATCCCCTTGGAGACCAGTCCGCTGGAGGACGATGTATTGACTCTCGACGCAATTTGAGTGTTCCATCGTCATTTTGAGGCCCTGAACGTCACAATTAACAATCAGTCTTGCGTCGGATTAGAAAATTTAGACTCACAGGAGAACGATCATATAGTGCCCGAGGCAGCAATAGACCCTTGGAGACAAGTCGCCTGGAGGACGATGTATCGGATCCCGACGCAGTTTGAGTGTTCCATCGTCATTAGGAGGCCCTGAACGTTAGAATTAACTATCAGTTTAGCGTCGGTTTTGAAAATCTAGACTCACAGGATAATGATCATAAGGTGCCCGAGGCAGCAATGGACCCTTGGAGACAAGTCGGCTGAAGGACGATGTATAGAATCTCGACGCAATTCCAGTGTTCCATCGTCTTTAGGAGGCCCTTAACTTTGTAATTAACTATAAGTTTTTCGTCGGATTCGAAAATCTAGACTCACTGGAGACGGACCATAAGGTTCCGGAAGCAGCAATATCCCCTTGGAGACCAGGCCGCTGGAGGACGATGTGTTGAATCGCGACGCATTTTGAGAGCTCCATCGTCTATAGGAGACCCTGAACGTTACAATTAACTATCAGTTATGCGTCGGATATGAAAATCTAGTTTCACAGGAGAACGACCATAAAGTGCCCGAGGCAGCAATAGACCTTTGGAGACAAGTCGGCTGGAGGACGATGTATTGACTCTCGACGCAATTTGAGTGTTCCATCGTCATTAGGAGGCCCTGAACGTTACAATTAACAATCGTTTTTGCGTCGGATTCGAAAATCTAGACTCTCAGAAGAACGAACATAAGGTGGCCGAGGCAGCAATAGACCCTTCAGACAAGTCGGCTGGAAAACGATGTATTGACTCTCGAGGCAATTTGAATGAACCATCGTCATTAGGAGGCCCTGAATGTTACAATTAACTATCAGTTTTTCGTCGGATTCGAAAATCTAGACTCACTGGAGACGGACCATAAGGTGCCCGACTCAGCAATATCCCTTAGGAGACCAGTCCGCTGGAGGACGATGTATTGAATCGCGACGCAATTTGAGTGCTCCATCGTCATTAGGAGCCCCTGAACGATACAATTAACTATCAGTTTCGCGTCGGATTCGAAAGTCTAGACTCACAGGAGAAGGACCATACGGTGCCCGAGGCAGCAATATCCCCTGGAACAAGTCGGCTGGAAGACGATGTATTGAATCTCGACGCAATTTGAGTGTTCCATCGTCATTATGAGGCCCTGATCGTTACAATTAACTAACTGTTTTGCGCCGGATTCGAAAATCTAGTTTCATAGGAGAACGACCATAAGGAGCCCGAGGCAGCAATAGACTCTTGGAGACAAGTCGGTTGAAGGACGATGTATTGCATCTCGACGCAATTTGAGTGTCCCATCGTCATTAGGAGTCCCTGAACGTTACAATTAATTATCAGTTTCGCGTCTGATTCGAAAATCTAGATTCACAGCAGACGGACCACATAGAGCCCGAGGCGGCAATATCCCCTTGTAGTCAAGTCGGCTGGAGGTCGATGTATCGGATCCCGACGCAGTTTGAGTGTTCCTTCGTCATTAGGAGGCCCTGAACGTTAGAATTAACTATCAGTTTAGCGTCGGATTCGAAAATCTAGACTCACAGGAGAATGATCATAAGGTGCCCGAGGCAGCAATGGACCCTTGGAGACAAGTCGGCTGAAGGACGATGTATAGAATCTCGACGCAATTTCAGTGTTCCATCGTCTTTAGGAGGCCCTTAACTTTATAATTAACTATAAGTTTTTCGTCGGATTCGAAAATCTAGACTCACTGGAGACGGACCATAAGGTTCCGGAAGCAGCAATATCCCCTTGGAGACCAGGCCGCTGGAGGACGATGTGTTGAATCGCGACGCATTTTGAGTACTCCATCGTCTATAGGAGACCCTGAACGTTACAATTAACTATCAATTATGCGTCGGATATGAAAATCTAGACTCACAGGAGAACGACCATAAGGTGCCCGAGGCAGCAATAGACCTTTGGAGACAAGTCGGCTGGAGGACGATGTATTGACTCTCGACGCAATTTGAGTGTTCCATCGTCATTAGGAGGCCCTGAACGTTACAATTAACAATCAGTTTTGCATCGGATTAGAAAATCTAGACTCACAGGAGAACGACCATAAGGTGCCCGAGGCAGCAATAAACCCTTGGAGACTAGTCGGCTGAAGGACGATATATTGAATCTCGACGCAATTAGAGTGTTCCATCGTCATTAGGAGGCGCTGAACGTTACAATTAACTATCAGTTTTGCGTCGCATTCGAATACGTAGAATCACCGGAGACGAACCATGTGGTGCCCGAGGCAGCGATATCTCTCTGGAGACAGGTTTGCAGGAGGACGATGTAGTGAATCTCGACGCAATTTGTGTTTTCCATCGTCATTAGCAGGTGCTGAACGTTGCAATTAACTACCATTTTTGCGTCGGATTCGTAATTCTAGACTCACAGGTAAAGGACCATATGGTGCCCGAGGCAGCAATATAGCCCTTCAAGGCAAGTCGGCTGGAGGTCGATGTATTAAATCTCGACGCAATGTGAGTGATCCATCGTCGATAGGAGGCCCGGAACATAACAATTAACTATCAGTTTTTCGTCGGATTGTAAAATCTAGACTCACAGGGGAACGACTATAAGGTGCCCGAGGCAGCAATAGACCCTTGTAGACAAATCGGCTGAATGCCGAAGTATTGAATCTCGACGCAATTTGAGTAATCCATCGTCATTAGAAGGCCCTGAACGTTACAATTAACTATCATTTTTGCGTCGGATTCGAAAATCTAGACACTCAGGAGAACGAACATAAGGTGGCCGAGGCAGCAATAGACCCGTCAGACAAGTCGGCTGGAAAACGATGTATTGACTCTCGAGGCAATTTGAATGATCCATCGTCATTAGGAGGCCCTGAATGTTACAATTAACTATCAGTTTGTCGTCGGATTCGAAAATCTAGACTCACTGGAGACGGACCATAAGGTGCCCGACTCAGCAATATCCCTTAGGAGACCAGTCCGCTGGAGGACGATGTATTGAATCGCGACGCAATTTGAGTGCTCCATCGTCATTAGGAGGCCCTGAACGATACAATTAACAATCAGTTTCGCGTCGGATTCGAAAGTCTAGACTCACAGGAGAAGGACCATACGGTGCCCGAGGCAGCAATATCCCCTAGGAACAAGTCGGCTGGAAGACGATGTATTGAATCTCGACGCAATTTGAGTGTTCCATCGTCATTATGAGGCCCTGATCGTTACAATTAACTAACTGTTTTGCGCCGGAATCGAAAATCTAGTTTCATAGGAGAACGACCATAAGGAGCCCGAGGCAGCAATAGACTCTTGGAGACAAGTCGGCTGAAGGACGATGTATTGCATCTCGACGCAATTTGAGTGTCCCATCGTCATTAGGAGTCCCTGAACGTTTCAATTAACTATCAGTTTCGCGTCTGATTCGAAAATCTAGACTCACTGGAGACGGACCATAAGGTGCCCGACTCAGCAATATCCCTTAGGAGACCAGTCCGCTGGAGGACGATGTATTTAATCTCGACGCAATTTGTGTTTTCCATCGTCATTTGGAGGCCCTGACGTTACAATTAACTATCAGTTTCGAGTCGGACTCGAAAATCTAGACTCACAGGAGAACGACCATAAGGTGTCCGAGGCAGCAATAGACCCTTGGAGAGAAGTCGGCTGAAGGACGATGTATTGAATCTCGACGCAATTTGAGTGTTCCATCGTCTTTAGGAGGCCCTGAAAGTTACAATTAACAATTAATTTCGCGTCGGATTCGAAAATCTAGACTCACAGGAGACGGACCACATGGAGCCCGAGGCGGCAATATCCCCTTGTAGTCAAGTCGGCTGGAGGTCGATGTATTGAATCTCGACGCAATTTGAGTGTTCCATCGTCAATAGGAGCCGCTGAACGTTACAATTAACAATCAGTTTCGCGTCGGATTCGAAAATCTACTCACAGTAGAGCGGCCATAAGGAGCCCTAGGCAGCAATATCCAATTGGAGACCAGTCCGCTGGAGGACGATGTATTGACTCTCGACGCAATTTGAGTGTTCCATCGTCATTTGAGGCCCTGAACGTTACAATTAGCAATCAGTTTTGCGTCGGATTAGAAAATTTAGACTCACAGGAGAACGACCATAAGGTGCCCGAGGCAGCAATAGACCCTTGGAGACTAGTCAGCTGAAGGATGATGTATTGAATCTCGACGCAATTTGTGTTTTCCATCGTCATTAGGAGGCCCTGACGTTACAATTAACTATCAGTTTCGAGTCGGATTCGAAAATCTAGACTCACAGGAGAACGACCATAAGGTGCCCGAGGCAGCAATAGACCTTTGGAGACAAGTCTGCTGGAGGACGATGTATTGACTCTCGACGCAATTTGAGTGTTCCATCGTCATTTTGAGGCCCTGAACGTTACAATTAACAATCAGTTTTTCGTCGGATTAGAAAATTTAGACTCACAGGAGAACGATCATATAGTGCCCGACGCAGCAATAGACCCTTGGAGACATGTCGCCTGCAGGACGATGTATCGGATCCCGACGCAGTTTGAGTGTTCCATCGTCATTAGAGGCGCTGAACGTTACAATTAACTATCAGTTTTGCGTCGCATTCGAATACGTAGAATCACCGGAGGCCCTGACGTTAGAATTAACTATCAGTTTCGAGTCGGATTCGAAAATCTAGACTCACAGGAGAACGACCATAAGGTGTCCGAGGCAGCAATAGACCCTTGGAGAGAAGTCGGCTGAAGGACGATGTATTGAATCTCGACGCAATTTGAGTGTTCCATCGTCTTTAGGAGGCCCTGAAAGTTACAATTAACAATTAATTTCGCGTCGGATTCGAAAATCTAGACTCACAGGAGACGGACCACATGGAGCCCGAGGCCGCAATATCCCCATGTAGACAAGTCGGCTGGAGGTAGATGTATTGCCTCTCCACACAATTAGAGTGTTTCATCGTCATTAGGAGGCGCTGAACGTTACAATTAACAGTTTCTGGTCGGATTTGAAAATCTATACTCACAGGAGAGCGACCATAAGAAGCCCGAGACAGCAATATCGCCATGGAGACAAGTCGGCTAGAAGACGATATATTGAATCTCGACGCAATTTGTGTTTTCCATCGTTATTAGGAGGCCCTGAATGTTACAATTAACTATAAGTTTTTCGTTGGATTCGAAAATCTAGACTCACTAGAGACGGACCATAAGGTCCGGAAGCAGCAATATCCCCTTGGAGACCAGTCCGCTGGAGGACGGTGTATTGACTCTCGACGCAATTTGAGTGTTCCATCGTCATTTTGAGGCCCTGAACGTTACAATTAACAATCAGTTTTGCGTCGGATTAGAAAATTTAGACTCCCAGGAGAACGATCATATAGTGCCCGACGCAGCAATAGACCATTGGAGACAAGTCGTCTGGAGGACGATGTATCGGATCCCGACGCAGTTTGAGTGTTCCATCGTCATTAGGAGGCCCTGAACGTTAGAATTAACTATCAGTTTAGCGTCGGATTCGAAAATCTAGACTCACAGGAGAATGATCATAAGGTGCCCGAGGCAGCAATGGAGCCTTCGAGACAAGTCGGCTGAAGGACGATGTATAGAATCTCGACGCAATTTCAGTGTTCCATCGTCTTTAGCAGGCCCTGAACTTTACAATTAACTATAAGTTTTTCGTCGGATTCGAAAATCTAGACTCACTGGAGACCGACCATAAGGTGCCCGACACAGCAATATCCCCTAGGAGACCAGTCCGCTGGAGGACGATGTATTGAATCGCGACGCAATTTGAGTGGTCCATCGTCATTAGGAGGCCCTGAACGATACAATTAACTATCAGTTTCGCGTCGGATTCGAAAGTCTAGACTCACAGGAGAAGGACCATACGGTGCCCGAGGCAGCAATATCCCCTAGGAACAAGTCGGCTGGAAGACGATGTATTGAATCTCGACGCAATTTGAGTGTTCCATTGTCATTATGAGGCCCTGATCGTTACAATTAACTAACTGCTTTGCGGCGGATTCGAAAATCTAGACTCATAGGAGAACGACGATAAGGAGCCCGAGGCAGCAATAGACTCTTGGAGACAAGTCGGCTGAAGGACGATGTATTGCCTCTCGACGCAATTTGAGTGTCCCATCGTCATTAGGAGTCCCTGAACGTTACAATTAACTATCAGTTTCGCGTCTGATTCGAAAATCTAGACTCACAGGAGACGGACCACATGGAGCCCGAGGCGGCAATATCCCCTTGTAGTCAAGTCGGCTGGAGGTCGATGTATTGAATCTCGACGCAATTTGAGTGTTCCATCGTCATTTTGACTCCTTGAACGTTACAATTCAATTAACAATCAGTTTTGCGTCGGATTAGAAAATTTAGACCCACAGGAGAACGACCATAAGGTGCCCGAGGCAGCAATAGACCCTTGGAGACTAGTCGGCTGAAGGATGATGTATTGCATCTCGACGCAATTTGTCTTTTCCATCATCATTAGGAGGCCCTGACGTTACAATTAACTATCAATTTCGAGTCGTATTCCAAAATCTAGACTCACAGGAGACGGACCACATGGAGCCCGAGGCGGCAATATCCCCATGTAGACTAGTCGGCTGGAGGTAGATGTATTGACTCTCGACACAATTAGAGAGTTTCATCGTCATTAGGTAACAATCAGTTTCTGGTCGGATTTGAAAATCTAGACTCACAGGAGAGCGACCATAAGAAGCCCGAGACAGCAATATCGCGATGGAGACAAGTCGGCTAGAAGACGATATATTGAATCTCGACGCAATTTGTGTTTTCCATCGTTATTAGGAGGCCCTGAATGTTACAATTAACTATTAGTTTTTCGTCGGATTCGAAAATCTAGACTCACTAGAGACGGACCATAAGGTCCGGAAGCAGCAATATCCCCTTGGAGACCAGTCCGCTGGAGGACGATGTATTGACTCTCGACGCAATTTGAGTGTTCCATCGTCATTAGGAGGCCCTGAACGTTACAATTAACAATCAGTTTTGCATCGGATTAGAAAATCTAGACTCACAGGAGAACGACCATAAGGTGCCCGAGGCAGCAATTAACCCTTGGAGACTAGTCGGCTGAAGGACGATATATTGAATCTCGACGCAATTTGAGTGTTCCATCGTCATTAGAGGCGCTGAACGTTACAATTAACTATCAGTTTTGCGTCGCATTCGAATACGTAGAATCACCGGAGACGAACCATGTGGTGCCCGAGGCAGCGATATCTCTCTGGAGACAGGTTTGCAGGAGGACGATGTAGTGAATCTCGACGCAATTTGAGTGTTCCATCGTCATTAGGAGGTGCTGAACGTTGCAATTAACTACCATTTTTGCGTCGGATTCGTAATTCTAGACTCACAGGTTAAGGGGACCATATGGTGCCCGAGGCAGCAATATCCCCTTCAAGGCAAGTCGGCTGGAGGTCGATGTATTGAATCTCGACGCAATGTGAGTGATCCATCGTCGATAGGAGGCCCGGAACATAACAATTAACTATCAGTTTTTCGTCGGATTCTAAAATCTAGACTCACAGGGGAGG
>NW_025728735.1:0-46808 GCF_021461385.2 Schistocerca piceifrons
ATCGGAAAGGTGATTGTCGTATCCCAAAAGAAAATCGTGTCGTTTCCATAGAAACGTTACTCGATTTAGAAGGAAATGTCTAAGAACACATAGTATTTCATAGCGACGCAATTTCCGTGTGAATTCGTCAATGAGTGGGAGTGAGGGATGCAGTAAAGAAGGATTAGTGGATCGGAAATGAGATTGTCGTATCCCAATAGAAAATCCTGTCGTTTCCATAGTAACGTTACTCGATTTAGAAGGAAATGTCTTAGAACACATAGTATTTCATAGCGACGCAATTTCCGTGTGAATTCGTCAATGAGTGGGAGTGAGGGATGCAGTAAAGAAGGATTAGTGGATCGGAAATGAGATTGTCATATCCCAATAGAAAATCCTGTCGTTTCCATAGAAACGTTACTCGATTTAAACGGAAATGACTTAGAACACATAGTATTTCATAGCGACGCAATTTCCGTGTGAATTCGTCAATGAGTGGGAGTGAGGGATGCAGTAAAGAAGGATTAGTGGATCAGAAATGAGATTGTCGTATTTTAATAGAAAATCCTGTCGTTTCCATAGAAACGTTACTCGATTTAGAAGGAAGTGAATTAGAACACATAGTATCTCATAGCGACGCAATTTCCGTGTGAATTCGTCAATGAGTGGGAGTGAGGGATGCAGTAAAGAAGGATTAGTGGATCGGAAATGTGATTGTCGTATCACAAAAGAAAATCCTGTCGATTCCATAGAAACGTTACTCGATTTAGAAGGAAATGTCTTAGAACACACAGTATTTCATAGCGACGCAATTTCCGTGTGAATTCGTCAATGAGTGGGAGTGAGGGATGCAGTAAAGAATGATTAGTGGATCGGAAATGAGATTGTCATATCCCAAAAGAAAATCCTGTCGTTTCCATAGAAACGTTACTCGATTGAGGAGGAAATGTCTTAGAACACATAGTATTTCATAGCGACGCAATTTCCGTGTGAATTCGTCAATGAGTGGGAGTGAGGGATGCAGTAAAGAAGGATTAGTGGATCGGAGATGAGGTTGTCGTATCCCAAAAGAAAATCCTGTCGTTTCCATAGAAACGTTACTCGATTTAGAAGGAAATGTCTTAGAACACATAGAATTTCATAGCGACGCAATTTCCGTGTGAATTCAATGAGTGGGAGTGAGGGATGCAGTAAATCAGGATTAGCGGATCGTAAATGAGATTGTCGTATACCAAAGAAAATCCTGTCGTTTCCATAGAACGGTTACTCGATGTAGAAGGAAATGACTTAGAACCATAGTATTTCATAGCGACGCAATTTCCGTGTGAATTCATCAATGAGTGGGAGTGAGGGATGCAGTAAAGAAGGATTAGTGGATCGGAAAGGTGATTGTCGTATCCCAAAAGAAAAACGTGTCGTTTCCATAGAAACGTTACTCGATTTAGAAGGAAATGTCTTAGAACACATAGTATTTCATAGCGACGCAATTTCCGTGTGAATTCGTCAATGAGTGGGAGTGAGGGATGCAGTAAAGAAGGATTAGTGGATCGGAAATGTGGTTGTGGTATCCCAAAAGAAAATCCTTTCGTTTCCATAGAAACGTTACTCGATTTAGGAGGAAATGTCTTAGAACTCATAGTATTTCATAGCGACGCAATTTCCATGTGAATTCGTCAATGTGTGGGAGTGAGGGATGCAGTAAAGAAGGATTGGTGGATCGGAAATGAGATTGTCTTATTTTAAAAGAAAATCCTGTCATTTCCATAGAAACGTTACTCGATTTGGAAGGAAATGTCGTAGAACACATAGTATTTCATAGCGACGCAATTTCAGTGTGAATTCGTCAATGAGTGGGAGTGAGGGTTGCAGTAAAGAAGGATTAGTGGATCGGAAATGAGATTGTCGTATCCAAAAGAAAATCCTGTCGTTTCCATAGAAACGTTACTCGATTTAGAAGGAAATGTCGTAGAACACATAGTATTTCATAGCGACGCAATTTCCGTGTGAATTCGTCAATGAGTGGGAGTGGGGGATGCAGTAAAGAAGGATTAGTGGATCGGAAATGAGATTGTCGTATTTTAAGAGAAAATCCTGTCGTTTCCAAAGAAACGTTAATCGATTTAGAAGGAAATGACTTAGAATACATAGTATTTCATAGCGACGCAATTTCCGTGTGAATTCGTCAATGAGTGGGAGTGAGGGATGCAGTAAAGAAGGATTAGTGGATTGGAAATGTGATTGTCGTATCACAAATGAAAATCCTGTCGTTTCCATAGAAACGTTACTCGATTTAGAAGGAAATGTCTTAGAACAGATAGTATTTCATAGCGACGCAATTTCCGTGTGAATTCGTC
The DNA here is from genome assembly GCF_021461385.2 of Schistocerca piceifrons. Taxonomy (NCBI): domain Eukaryota; kingdom Metazoa; phylum Arthropoda; class Insecta; order Orthoptera; family Acrididae; genus Schistocerca; species Schistocerca piceifrons. Next base: position 2,334 of record NW_025728735.1, read on the forward strand.
AATGAGTGGGAGTGAGGGATGCAGTAAAGAAGGATAAGTGGATCGGAAATGAGATTGTCATATCCCAAAAGCAAATCCTGTCGTTTCCATAGAAACGTTACTCGATTTAGAAGGAAATGTCTTAGAACACAGAGTATTTCATAGCGACGCAATTTCCGTGTGAATTCGTCAATGAGTGGGAGTGAGGGATGCAGTAAAGTAGGATTAGCGGATCGTAAATGAGATTATCGTATACCAAAAGAAAATCCTGTCGTTTCCATAGAAACGTTACTCGATTTAGAAGGAAATGTCTTAGAACACATAGTATTTCATAGCGACGCAAATTCCGTGCGAATTCGTCAATGAGTGGGAGTGAGGGATGCAGTAAAGAAGGATTAGTGGATGGGAAATGAGATTGTCGTATCCCAAAAGAAAATCCTGTCGTTTCCATAGAAACGTTACTCGATTTAGAAGGAAATGTCTTAGAACACATAGTATTTCATAGAGACGCAATTTCCATGTGAATTCGTCAATGAGTGGGAATGAGGGATGCAGTAAAGAAGGATTAGTGGATCGGAAATGAGATTGTCGTATTTTAATAGAAAATCCTGTCGTTTCCATAGAAACGTTACTCGATTTAGAAGGAAATGAATTAGAACACATAGTATCTCATAGCGACGCAATTTCCGTGTGAATTCGTCAATGAGTGGGAGTGAGGGATGCAGTAAAGAAGGATTAGTGGATCGGAAATGTGATTGTCGTATCCCAAAAGAAAATCCTGTCGTTTCCATAGAAACGTTACTCGATTTAGAAGGAAATGTCTTGAAACACATAGTATTTCAAAGCGACGCAATTTCCGTGTGAATTCGTTAATGAGTGGGAGTGAGGGATGCAGTAAAGAAGGATTAGTGGATCGGAAATGAGATTGTCATATCCCAAAAGAAAATCCTGTCGTTTCCATAGAAACGTTACTCGATTTAGAAGAAAATGTCTTAGACACATAGTATTTCATAGCGACGCAATTTCCGTGTGAATTCGTCAATGAGTGGGAGTGAGGGATGCAGTAAAGAAGGATTAGTGGATCGGAAGTGTGATTGTCGTATCCCAAAAGAAAATCCTTTCGTTTCATAGAAACGTTACTCGATTTACAAGGAAATGCCTTAGAACTCATAGTATTTCATAGCGACGCAATTTCCATGTGAATTCGTCAATGTGTGGGAGTGAGGGATGCAGTATAGAAGGATTAGTGGATCGGAAATGAGATTGTCGTATCCCAAAAGAAAATCCTGTCGTTTCCATAGAAACGTTACTCGATTTAGAAGGAAATGGCGTAGAACACACTGTATTTCATAGCGACGCAATTTCCGTGTAAATTCGTCAATTAGTGGGAGTGTGAGATGCAGTAAAGAAGGATTAGTGGATCGGAAATGAGATTGTCGTATCCCAAAAGAAAATCCTGTCGTTTCCATAGAAACGTTACTCGATTTAGAAGGGAATGTCTTAGAACACATAGTATTTCATAGCGACGCAATTTCCGTGTGAATTCGTCAATGAGTGGGAGTGAGGGATGCAGTAAAGAAGGATTAGTGGATCGGAAAGGTGATTGACGTATCCCAAAAGAAAAACGTGTCGTTTCCATAGAAACGTTACTCGATTTAGAAGGAAATGTCTTAGAACACGTAGTATTTCATAGCGACGCAATTTCCGTGTGAATTCGTCAATGAGTGGGAGTGAGGGATTCAGTAAAGAAGGATTAGTGGATCTGAAATGTGATTGTGGTATCCCAAAAGAAAATCCTTTCGTTTCCATAGAAACGTTACTCGATTTAGGAGGAAATGTCTTAGAACTCATAGTATTTCATAGCGACGCAATTTCCGTGTGAATTCGTCAATGTGTGGGAGTGAGGGATGCAGTAAAGAAGGATTGGTGGATCGGAAATGAGATTGTCTTATTTTAAAAGAAAATCCTGTCATTTCCATAGAAACGTTACTCGATTTGGAAGGAAATGTCGTAGAACACATAGTATTTCATAGCGACGCAATTTCAGTGTGAATTCGTCAATGAGTGGGAGTGAGGGTTGCAGTAAAGAAGGATTAGTGGATCGGAAATGAGATGGTCGTATCCCAAAAGAAAATCCTGTCGTTTCCATAGAAACGTTACTCGATTTGGAAGGAAATGTCGTAGAACACATAGTATTTCATAGCGACGCAATTTCAGTGTGAATTCGTCAATGAGTGGGAGTGAGGGTTGCAGTAAAGAAGGATTAGTGGATCGGAAATGAGATTGTCGTATCCCAAAAGAAAATCCTGTCGTTTCCATAGAAACGTTACTCGATTTAGAAGGAAATGTCTTAGAACACATAGTATTTCATAGAGGCGCAGTTACCGCGTGAATTCGTCAATGAGTGGGAGTGAGTAATGAAGTAAAGAAGGATTAGTTGATCGGAAATGAGATTGTCGCATCCCAAAAGAAAATCCTGTCGTTTCCATAGAAACGTTACTCGATTTAGAAGGAAATGTCTTAGAACACATAGTATTTCATAGAGACGCAATTTCCGTGTGAATTCGTCAATGAGTGGGAGTGAGGGATGCAGTAAAGAAGGATTAGTGGATCGGAAATGAGTTTGTCTTATTTTAAAAGAAAATCCTGTCATTTCCATAGAAACGTTACCCGATTTGGAAGGAAATGTCGTAGAACACATAGTATTTCATAGCGACGCAATTTCCGTGTGAATTCGTCAATGAGTGGGAGTGAGGGATGCAGTAAAGAAGGATTAGTGGATCGGAAATGAGATTGTCTTATTTTAAAAGAAAATCCTGTCATTTCCATAGAAACGTTACTCGATTTGGAAGGAAATGTCGTAGAACACATAGTATTTCATAGCGACGCGATTTCAGTGTGAATTCGTCAATGAGTGGGAGTGAGGGTTGCAGTAAAGAAGGATTAGTGGATCGGAAATGAGATTGTCGTATCCCAAAAGAAAATCCTGTCGTTTCCATAGAAACGTTACTCGATTTAGAAGGAAATGTCTTAGAACACATAGTATTTCATAGCGACGCAATTCCCGTGTGAATTCGTCAATTAGTGGGAGTGAGGGATGCAGTAAAGAAGGATTAGTGGATCGGAAATGAGATTGCCGTATCCCAAAAGAAAATCCTGTCGTTTCCATAGAAACGTTACTCGATTTAGAAGGAAATGTCTTAGAACACATAGTATTTCATAGAGGCGCAGTTACCGCGTGAATTCGTCAATGAGTGGGAGTGAGTAATGAAGTAAAGAAGGATTAGTTGATCGGAAATGAGATTGTCGCATCCCAAAAGAAAATCCTGTCGTTTCCATAGAAACGTTACTCGATTTAGAAGGAAATGTCTTAGAACACATAGTATTTCATAGAGACGCAATTTCCGTGTGAAATCGTCAACGAGTGGGAGTGAGGGATGCAGTAAAGAAGGATTAGTGGATCGGAAATGAGATTGTCTTATTTTAAAAGAAAATCCTGTCATTTCCATAGAAACGTTACTCGATTTGGAAGGAAATGTCGTAGAACACATAGTATTTCATAGCGACGCAATTTCAGTGTGAATTCGTCAATGAGTGGGAGTGAGGGTTGCAGTAAAGAAGGATTAGTGGATCGGAAATGAGATTGTCGTATCACAAATGAAAATCCTGTCGTTTCCATAGAAACGTTACTCGATTTAGAAGGAAATGTCTTAGAACACATAGTATTTCATAGCGACGCAATTTCCGTGTGAATTCGTCAATGAGTGGGAGTGAGGGATGCAGTAAAGAAGGATTAGTGGATCGGAAATGAGATTGTCTTATTTTAAAAGAAAATCCTGTCATTTCCATAGAAACGTTACTCGATTTGGAAGGAAATGTCGTAGAACACATAGTATTTCATAGCGGCGCAATTTCAGTGTGAATTCGTCAATGAGTGGGAGTGAGGGTTGCAGTAAAGAAGGATTAGTGGATCGGAAAAGAGATTGTCGTATCCCAAAAGAAAATCCTGTCGTTTCCATAGAAACGTTACTCGATTTAGAAGGAAATGTCTTAGAACACATAGTATTTCATAGCGACGCAATTCCCGTGTGAATTCGTCAATGAGTGGGAGTGAGGGATGCAGTAAAGAAGGATTAGTGGATCGGAAATGAGATTGCCGTATCCCAAAAGAAAATCCTGTCGTTTCCATAGAAACGTTACTCGATTTAGAAGGAAATGTCTTAGAACACATAGTATTTCATAGAGGCGCAGTTACCGCGTGAATTCGTCAATGAGTGGGAGTGAGTAATGAAGTAAAGAAGGATTAGTTGATCGGAAATGAGATTGTCGCATCCCAAAAGAAAATCCTGTCGTTTCCATAGAAACGTTACTCGATTTAGAAGGAAATGTCTTAGAACACATAGTATTTCATAGAGACGCAATTTCCGTGTGAATTCGTCAATGAGTGGGAGTGAGGGATGCAGTAAAGAAGGATTAGTGGATCGGAAATGAGTTTGTCTTATTTTAAAAGAAAATCCTGTCATTTCCATAGAAACGTTACCCGATTTGGAAGGAAATGTCGTAGAACACATAGTATTTCATAGCGACGCAATTTCCGTGTGAATTCGTCAATGAGTGGGAGTGAGGGATGCAGTAAAGAAGGATTAGTGGATCGGAAATGAGATTGTCTTATTTTAAAAGAAAATCCTGTCATTTCCATAGAAACGTTACTCGATTTGGAAGGAAATGTCGTAGAACACATAGTATTTCATAGCGACGCGATTTCAGTGTGAATTCGTCAATGAGTGGGAGTGAGGGTTGCAGTAAAGAAGGATTAGTGGATCGGAAATGAGATTGTCGTATCCCAAAAGAAAATCCTGTCGTTTCCATAGAAACGTTACTCGATTTAGAAGGAAATGTCTTAGAACACATAGTATTTCATAGCGACGCAATTCCCGTGTGAATTCGTCAATGAGTGGGAGTGAGGGATGCAGTAAAGAAGGATTAGTGGATCGGAAATGAGATTGCCGTATCCCAAAAGAAAATCCTGTCGTTTCCATAGAAACGTTACTCGATTTAGAAGGAAATGCCTTAGAACACATAGTATTTCATAGAGGCGCAGTTACCGCGTGAATTCGTCAATGAGTGGGAGTGAGTAATGAAGTAAAGAAGGATTAGTTGATCGGAAATGAGATTGTCGCATCCCAAAAGAAAATCCTGTCGTTTCCATAGAAACGTTACTCGATTTAGAAGGAAATGTCTTAGAACACATAGTATTTCATAGAGACGCAATTTCCGTGTGAAATCGTCAATGAGTGGGAGTGAGGGATGCAGTAAAGAAGGATTAGTGGATCGGAAATGAGATTGTCGTATCCCAAAAGAAAATCCTGTCGTTTCCATAGAAACGTTACTCGATTTAGAAGGAAATGTCGTAGAACACATAGTATTTCATAGCGGCGCAATTTCAGTGTGAATTCGTCAATGAGTGGGAGTGAGGGTTGCAGTAAAGAAGGATTAGTGTGTCGGAAATGAGATTGTCGTATCCCAAAAGAAAATCCTGTCGTTTCCATAGAAACGTTACTCGATTTAGAAGGAAATGTCTTAGAACACATAGTATTTCATAGCGACGCAATTCCCGTGTGAATTCGTCAATGAGTGGGAGTGAGGGATGCAGTAAAGGAGGATTAGTGGATCGGAAATGAGATTGCCGTATCCCAAAAGAAAATCCTGTCGTTTCCATAGAAACGTTACTCGATTTAGAAGGAAATGTCTTAGAACACATAGTATTTCATAGAGGCGCAGTTACCGCGTGAATTCGTCAATGAGTGGGAGTGAGTAATGAAGTAAAGAAGGATTAGTTGATCGGAAATGAGATTGTCGAATCCCAAAAGAAAATCCTGTCGTTTCCATAGAAACGTTACTCGATTTAGAAGGAAATGTCTTAGAACACATAGTATTTCATAGAGACGCAATTTCCGTGTGAATTCGTCAATGAGTGGGAGTGAGGGATGCAGTAAAGAAGGATTAGTGGATCGGAAATGAGATTGTCTTATTTTAAAAGAAAATCCTGTCATTTCCATAGAAACGTTACTCGATTTGGAAGGAAATGTCGTAGAACACATAGTATTTCATAGCGGCGCAATTTCAGTGTGAATTCGTCAATGAGTGGGAGTGAGGGTTGCAGTAAAGAAGGATTAGTGGATCGGAAATGAGATTGTCGTATCCCAAAAGAAAATCCTGTCGTTTCCATAGAAACGTTACTCGATTTAGAAGGAAATGTCTTAGAACACATAGTATTTCATAGCGACGCAATTCCCGTGTGAATTCGTCAATGAGTGGGAGTGAGGGATGCAGTAAAGAAGGATTAGTGGATCGGAAATGAGATTGCCGTATCCCAAAAGAAAATCCTGTCGTTTCCATAGAAACGTTACTCGATTTAGAAGGAAATGTCTTAGAACACATAGTATTTCATAGAGGCGCAGTTACCGCGTGAATTCGTCAATGAGTGGGAGTGAGTAATGAAGTAAAGAAGGATTAGTTGATCGGAAATGAGATTGTCGAATCCCAAAAGAAAATCCTGTCGTTTCCATAGAAACGTTACTCGATTTAGAAGGAAATGTCTTAGAACACATAGTATTTCATAGAGACGCAATTTCCGTGTGAAATCGTCAATGAGTGGGAGTGAGGGATGCAGTAAAGAAGGATTAGTGGATCGGAAATGAGATTGTCGTATCCCAAAAGAAAATCCTGTCGTTTCCATAGAAACGTTACTCGATTTAGAAGCAAATGTCTTAGAACACATGGTATTTCACAGAGACGCAATTTCCGTGTGAATTCGTCAATGAGTGGGAGTGAGGGATGCAGTAAAGAAGGATTAGAGGAACGGAAATGAGATTGTCGCATCCCAAAAGAAAATCCTGTCGTTTCCATAGAAAAGTTACTCGATTTAGAAGGAAATGTCTTAGAACACATAGTATTTCATAGCGACGCAATTTCCGTGTGAATTCGTCAATGAGTGGGAGTGAGGGTTGCAGTAAAGAAGGATTAGTGGATCGGAAATGAGATTGTCGTATCCCAAAAGAAAATCCTGTCGTTTCCATAGAAACGTTACTCGATTTAGAAGGAAATGTCTTAGAACACATAGTATTTCATAGCGACGCAATTCCCGTGTGAATTCGTCAATGAGTGGGAGTGAGGGATGCAGTAAAGAAGGATTAGTGGATCGGAAATGAGATTGCCGTATCCCAAAAGAAAATCCTGTCGTTTCCATAGAAACGTTACTCGATTTAGAAGGAAATGTCTTAGAACACATAGTATTTCATAGAGGCGCAGTTACCGCGTGAATTCGTCAATGAGTGGGAGTGAGTAATGAAGTAAAGAAGGATTAGTTGATCGGAAATGAGATTGTCGCATCCCAAAAGAAAATCCTGTCGTTTCCATAGAAACGTTACTCGATTTAGAAGGAAATGTCTTAGAACACATAGTATTTCATAGAGACGCAATTTCCGTGTGAATTCGTCAATGAGTGGGAGTGAGGGATGCAGTAAAGAAGGATTAGTGGATCGGAAATGAGTTTGTCTTATTTTAAAAGAAAATCCTGTCATTTCCATAGAAACGTTACCCGATTTGGAAGGAAATGTCGTAGAACACATAGTATTTCATAGCGACGCAATTTCCGTGTGAATTCGTCAATGAGTGGGAGTGAGGGATGCAGTAAAGAAGGATTAGTGGATCGGAAATGAGATTGTCTTATTTTAAAAGAAAATCCTGTCATTTCCATAGAAACGTTACTCGATTTGGAAGGAAATGTCGTAGAACACATAGTATTTCATAGCGACGCGATTTCAGTGTGAATTCGTCAATGAGTGGGAGTGAGGGTTGCAGTAAAGAAGGATTAGTGGATCGGAAATGAGATTGTCGTATCCCAAAAGAAAATCCTGTCGTTTCCATAGAAACGTTACTCGATTTAGAAGGAAATGTCTTAGAACACATAGTATTTCATAGCGACGCAATTCCCGTGTGAATTCGTCAATGAGTGGGAGTGAGGGATGCAGTAAAGAAGGATTAGTGGATCGGAAATGAGATTGCCGTATCCCAAAAGAAAATCCTGTCGTTTCCATAGAAACGTTACTCGATTTAGAAGGAAATGCCTTAGAACACATAGTATTTCATAGAGGCGCAGTTACCGCGTGAATTCGTCAATGAGTGGGAGTGAGTAATGAAGTAAAGAAGGATTAGTTGATCGGAAATGAGATTGTCGCATCCCAAAAGAAAATCCTGTCGTTTCCATAGAAACGTTACTCGATTTAGAAGGAAATGTCTTAGAACACATAGTATTTCATAGAGACGCAATTTCCGTGTGAAATCGTCAATGAGTGGGAGTGAGGGATGCAGTAAAGAAGGATTAGTGGATCGGAAATGAGATTGTCGTATCCCAAAAGAAAATCCTGTCGTTTCCATAGAAACGTTACTCGATTTAGAAGGAAATGTCTTAGAACACATAGTATTTCATAGCGACGCAATTCCCGTGTGAATTCGTCAATGAGTGGGAGTGAGGGATGCAGTAAAGAAGGATTAGTGGATCGGAAATGAGATTGCCGTATCCCAAAAGAAAATCCTGTCGTTTCCATAGAAACGTTACTCGATTTAGAAGGAAATGTCTTAGAACACATAGTATTTCATAGAGGCGCAGTTACCGCGTGAATTCGTCAATGAGTGGGAGTGAGTAATGAAGTAAAGAAGGATTAGTTGATCGGAAATGAGATTGTCGCATCCCAAAAGAAAATCCTGTGGTTTCCATAGAAACGTTACTCGATTTAGAAGGAAATGTCTTAGAACACATAGTATTTCATAGCGACGCAATTTCCGTGTGAATTCGTCAATGAGTGGGAGTGAGGGATGCAGTAAAGAAGGATTAGTGGATCGGAAATGAGATTGTCTTATTTTAATAGAAAATCCTTTCATTTCCATAGAAACGTTACTCGATTTGGAAGGAAATGTCGTAGAACACATAGTATTTCATAGCGACGCAATTTCAGTGTGAATTCGTCAATGAGTGGGAGTGAGGGTTGCAGTAAAGAAGGATTAGTGGATCGGAAATGAGATTGTCGTATCCCAAAAGAAAATCCTGTCGTTTCCATAGAAACGTTACTCGATTTAGAAGGAAATGTCTTAGAACTCATAGTATTTCATAGCGACGCAATTCCCGTGTGAATTCGTCAATGAGTGGGAGTGAGGGATGCAGTAAAGAAGGATTAGTGGATCGGAAATGAGATTGCCGTATCCCAAAAGAAAATCCTGTCGTTTCCATAGAAACGTTACTCGATTTAGAAGGAAATGTCTTAGAACACATAGTATTTCATAGCGACGCAATTCCCGTGTGAATTCGTCAATGAGTGGGAGTGAGGGATGCAGTAAAGAAGGATTAGTGGATCGGAAATGTGATTGTCGTATCACAAATGAAAATCCTGTCGTTTCCATAGAAACGTTACTCGATTTAGAAGGAAATGTCTTAGAACACATAGTATTTCATAGCGACGCAATTTCCGTGTGAATTCGTCAATGAGTGGGAGTGAGGGATGCAGTATAGAAGGATTAGTGGATCGGAAATGAGATTGTCTTATTTTAAAAGAAAATCCTGTCATTTCCATAGAAACGTTACTCGATTTGGAAGGAAATGTCGTAGAACACATAGTATTTCATAGCGACGCAATTTCCGTGTGAATTCGTCAATGAGTGGGAGTGAGGGATGCAGTAAAGAAGGATTAGTGGATCGGAAATGTGATTGTCGTATCACAAATGAAAATCCTGTCGTTTCCATAGAAACGTTACTCGATTTAGAAGGAAATGTCTTAGAACACATAGTATTTCATAGCGACGCAATTTCCGTGTGAATTCGTCAATGAGTGGGAGTGAGGGATGCAGTAAAGAAGGATTAGTGGATCGGAAATGAGATTGTCTTATTTTAAAAGAAAATCCTGTCATTTCCATAGAAACGTTACTCGATTTGGAAGGAAATGTCGTAGAACACATAGTATTTCATAGCGACGCAATATCAGTGTGAATTCGTCAATGAGTGGGAGTGAGGGTTGCAGTAAAGAAGGATTAGTGGATCGGAAATGAGATTGTCGTATCCCAAAAGAAAATCCTGTCGTTTCCATAGAAACGTTACTCGATTTAGAAGGAAATGTCTTAGAACACATAGTATTTCATAGAGGCGCAGTTACCGCGTGAATTCGTCAATGAGTGGGAGTGAGTAATGAAGTAAAGAAGGATTAGTTGATCGGAAATGAGATTGTCGCATCCCAAAAGAAAATCCTGTCGTTTCCATAGAAACGTTACTCGATTTAGAAGGAAATGTCTTAGAACACATAGTATTTCATAGAGACGCAATTTCCGTGTGAATTCGTCAATGAGTGGGAGTGAGGGATGCAGTAAAGAAGGATTAGTGGATCGGAAATGAGTTTGTCTTATTTTAAAAGAAAATCCTGTCATTTCCATAGAAACGTTACCCGATTTGGAAGGAAATGTCGTAGAACACATAGTATTTCATAGCGACGCAATTTCCGTGTGAATTCGTCAATGAGTGGGAGTGAGGGATGCAGTAAAGAAGGATTAGTGGATCGGAAATGAGATTGTCTTATTTTAAAAGAAAATCCTGTCATTTCCATAGAAACGTTACTCGATTTGGAAGGAAATGTCGTAGAACACATAGTATTTCATAGCGACGCGATTTCAGTGTGAATTCGTCAATGAGTGGGAGTGAGGGTTGCAGTAAAGAAGGATTAGTGGATCGGAAATGAGATTGTCGTATCCCAAAAGAAAATCCTGTCGTTTCCATAGAAACGTTACTCGATTTAGAAGGAAATGTCTTAGAACACATAGTATTTCATAGCGACGCAATTCCCGTGTGAATTCGTCAATTAGTGGGAGTGAGGGATGCAGTAAAGAAGGATTAGTGGATCGGAAATGAGATTGCCGTATCCCAAAAGAAAATCCTGTCGTTTCCATAGAAACGTTACTCGATTTAGAAGGAAATGTCTTAGAACACATAGTATTTCATAGAGGCGCAGTTACCGCGTGAATTCGTCAATGAGTGGGAGTGAGTAATGAAGTAAAGAAGGATTAGTTGATCGGAAATGAGATTGTCGCATCCCAAAAGAAAATCCTGTCGTTTCCATAGAAACGTTACTCGATTTAGAAGGAAATGTCTTAGAACACATAGTATTTCATAGAGACGCAATTTCCGTGTGAAATCGTCAATGAGTGGGAGTGAGGGATGCAGTAAAGAAGGATTAGTGGATCGGAAATGAGATTGTCTTATTTTAAAAGAAAATCCTGTCATTTCCATAGAAACGTTACTCGATTTGGAAGGAAATGTCGTAGAACACATAGTATTTCATAGCGACGCAATTTCAGTGTGAATTCGTCAATGAGTGGGAGTGAGGGTTGCAGTAAAGAAGGATTAGTGGATCGGAAATGAGATTGTCGTATCACAAATGAAAATCCTGTCGTTTCCATAGAAACGTTACTCGATTTAGAAGGAAATGTCTTAGAACACATAGTATTTCATAGCGACGCAATTTCCGTGTGAATTCGTCAATGAGTGGGAGTGAGGGATGCAGTAAAGAAGGATTAGTGGATCGGAAATGAGATTGTCTTATTTTAAAAGAAAATCCTGTCATTTCCATAGAAACGTTACTCGATTTGGAAGGAAATGTCGTAGAACACATAGTATTTCATAGCGACGCAATTTCAGTGTGAATTCGTCAATGAGTGGGAGTGAGGGTTGCAGTAAAGAAGGATTAGTGGATCGGAAATGAGATTGTCGTATCCCAAAAGAAAATCCTGTCGTTTCCATAGAAACGTTACTCGATTTAGAAGGAAATGTCTTAGAACACATAGTATTTCATAGCGACGCAATTCCCGTGTGAATTCGTCAATGAGTGGGAGTGAGGGATGCAGTAAAGAAGGATTAGTGGATCGGAAATGAGATTGCCGTATCCCAAAAGAAAATCCTGTCGTTTCCATAGAAACGTTACTCGATTTAGAAGGAAATGTCTTAGAACACATAGTATTTCATAGAGGCGCAGTTACCGCGTGAATTCGTCAATGAGTGGGAGTGAGTAATGAAGTAAAGAAGGATTAGTTGATCGGAAATGAGATTGTCGAATCCCAAAAGAAAATCCTGTCTTTTCCATAGAAACGTTACTCGATTTAGAAGGAAATGTCTTAGAACACATAGTATTTCATAGAGACGCAATTTCCGTGTGAAATCGTCAATGAGTGGGAGTGAGGGATGCAGTAAAGAAGGATTAGTGGATCGGAAATGAGATTGTCGTATCCCAAAAGAAAATCCTGTCGTTTCCATAGAAACGTTACTCGATTTAGAAGCAAATGTCTTAGAACACATGGTATTTCACAGAGACGCAATTTCCGTGTGAATTCGTCAATGAGTGGGAGTGAGGGATGCAGTAAAGAAGGATTAGAGGAACGGAAATGAGATTGTCGCATCCCAAAAGAAAATCCTGTCGTTTCCATAGAAAAGTTACTCGATTTAGAAGGAAATGTCTTAGAACACATAGTATTTCATAGCGACGCAATTTCCGTGTGAATTCGTCAATGAGTGGGAGTGACGGTTGCAGTAAAGAAGGATTAGTGGATCGGAAATGAGATTGTCGTATCCCAAAAGAAAATCCTGTCGTTTCCATAGAAACGTTACTCGATTTAGAAGGAAATGTCTTAGAACACATAGTATTTCATAGCGACGCAATTCCCGTGTGAATTCGTCAATGAGTGGGAGTGAGGGATGCAGTAAAGAAGGATTAGTGGATCGGAAATGAGATTGCCGTATCCCAAAAGAAAATCCTGTCGTTTCCATAGAAACGTTACTCGATTTAGAAGGAAATGTCTTAGAACACATAGTATTTCATAGAGGCGCAGTTACCGCGTGAATTCGTCAATGAGTGGGAGTGAGTAATGAAGTAAAGAAGGATTAGTTGATCGGAAATGAGATTGTCGCATCCCAAAAGAAAATCCTGTCGTTTCCATAGAAACGTTACTCGATTTAGAAGGAAATGTCTTAGAACACATAGTATTTCATAGAGACGCAATTTCCGTGTGAATTCGTCAATGAGTGGGAGTGAGGGATGCAGTAAAGAAGGATTAGTGGATCGGAAATGAGTTTGTCTTATTTTAAAAGAAAATCCTGTCATTTCCATAGAAACGTTACCCGATTTGGAAGGAAATGTCGTAGAACACATAGTATTTCATAGCGACGCAATTTCCGTGTGAATTCGTCAATGAGTGGGAGTGAGGGATGCAGTAAAGAAGGATTAGTGGATCGGAAAGGAGATTGTCTTATTTTAAAAGAAAATCCTGTCATTTCCATAGAAACGTTACTCGATTTGGAAGGAAATGTCGTAGAACACATAGTATTTCATAGCGACGCGATTTCAGTGTGAATTCGTCAATGAGTGGGAGTGAGGGTTGCAGTAAAGAAGGATTAGTGGATCGGAAATGAGATTGTCGTATCCCAAAAGAAAATCCTGTCGTTTCCATAGAAACGTTACTCGATTTAGAAGGAAATGTCTTAGAACACATAGTATTTCATAGCGACGCAATTCCCGTGTGAATTCGTCAATGAGTGGGAGTGAGGGATGCAGTAAAGAAGGATTAGTGGATCGGAAATGAGATTGTCGTATCCCAAAAGAAAATCCTGTCGTTTCCATAGAAACGTTACTCGATTTAGAAGGAAATGTCGTAGAACACATAGTATTTCATAGCGGCGCAATTTCAGTGTGAATTCGTCAATGAGTGGGAGTGAGGTTGCAGTAAAGAAGGATTAGTGTGTCGGAAATGAGATTGTCGTATCCCAAAAGAAAATCCTGTCGTTTCCATAGAAACGTTACTCGATTTAGAAGGAAATGTCTTAGAACACATAGTATTTCATAGCGACGCAATTCCCGTGTGAATTCGTCAATGAGTGGGAGTGAGGGATGCAGTAAAGAAGGATTAGTGGATCGGAAATGAGATTGCCGTATCCCAAAAGAAAATCCTGTCGTTTCCATAGAAACGTTACTCGATTTAGAAGGAAATGTCTTAGAACACATAGTATTTCATAGAGGCGCAGTTACCGCGTGAATTCGTCAATGAGTGGGAGTGAGTAATGAAGTAAAGAAGGATTAGTTGATCGGAAATGAGATTGTCGAATCCCAAAAGAAAATCCTGTCGTTTCCATAGAAACGTTACTCGATTTAGAAGGAAATGTCTTAGAACACATAGTATTTCATAGAGACGCAATTTCCGTGTGAAATCGTCAATGAGTGGGAGTGAGGGATGCAGTAAAGAAGGATTAGTGGATCGGAAATGAGATTGTCGTATCCCAAAAGAAAATCCTGTCGTTTCCATAGAAACGTTACTCGATTTAGAAGCAAATGTCTTAGAACACATGGTATTTCACAGAGACGCAATTTCCGTGTGAATTCGTCAATGAGTGGGAGTGAGGGATGCAGTAAAGAAGGATTAGAGGAACGGAAATGAGATTGTCGCATCCCAAAAGAAAATCCTGTCGTTTCCATAGAAAAGTTACTCGATTTAGAAGGAAATGTCTTAGAACACATAGTATTTCATAGCGACGCAATTTCCGTGTGAATTCGTCAATGAGTGGGAGTGAGGGATGCAGTAAAGAAGGATTAGTGGATCGGAAATGAGATTGTCGTATTTTAATAGAAAATCCTGTCGTTTCCATAGAAACGTTACTCGATTTAGAAGGAAATGAATTAGAACACATAGTATCTCATAGCGACGCAATTTCCGTGTGAAATCGTCAATGAGTGGGAGTGAGGGATGCAGTAAAGAAGGATTGGTGGATCGGAAATGAGATTGTCTTATTTTAAAAGAAAATCCTGTCATTTCCATAGAAACGTTACTCGATTTGGAAGGAAATGTCGTAGAACACATAGTATTTCATAGCGACGCAATTTCAGTGTGAATTCGTCAATGAGTGGGAGTGAGGGTTGCAGTAAAGAAGGATTAGTGGATCGGAAATGAGATTGTCGTATCCCAAAAGAAAATCCTGTCGTTTCCATAGAAACGTTACTCGATTTAGAAGGAAATGTCGTAGAACACATAGTATTTCATAGCGACGCAATTTCCGTGTGAATTCGTCAATGAGTGGGAGTGAGGGATGCAGTAAAGAAGGATTAGTGGATCGGAAATGAGATTGTCGTATTTTAATAGAAAATCCTGTCGTTTCCAAAGAAACGTTACTCGATTTAGAAGGAAATGACTTAGAATATATAGTATTTCATAGCGACGCAATTTCCGTGTGAATTCGTCAATGAGTGGGAGTGAGGGATGCAGTAAAGAAGGATTAGTGGATCGGAAATGTGATTGTCGTATCACAAATGAAAATCCTGTCGTTTCCATAGAAACGTTACTCGATTGAGAAGGAAATGTCTTAGAACACATAGTATTTCATAGCGACGCAATTTCCGTGTGAATTCGTCAATGAGTGGGAGTGAGGGATGCAGTAAAGATGGATTAGTGGATCGGAAATGAGATTGTCGTATCCCAAAGAAAATCCTGTCGTTTCCATAGAAACGTTACTAGATTTAGAAGGAAATGTCTTAGAACACATAGTATTTCATAGCGACGCAATTTCCGTGTGAATTCGTCAATGAGTGGGAGTGAGGGATGCAGTAAAGAAGGATTAGTGGATCGGAGATGAGGTTGTCGTATCCCAAAAGAAAATCCTGTCGTTTCCATAGAAACGTTACTCGATTTAGAAGGAAATGTCTTAGAACACATAGAATTTCATAGCGACGCAATTTCCGTGTGAATTCGTCAATGAGTGGGAGTGAGGGATGAAGTAAAGTAGGATTAGCGGATCGTAAATGAGATTGTCGTATACCAAAAGAAAATCCTGTCGTTTCCATAGAACGGTTACTCGATGTAGAAGGAAATGTCTTAGAACACATAGTATTTCATAGCGACGCAATTTCCGTGTGAATTCATCAATGAGTGGGAGTGAGGGATGCAGTAAAGAAGGATTAGTGGATCGGAAATGAGATTGTCGTATCCCAAAAGAAAATCCTGTCGTTTCCATAGAAACGTTACTCGATTTAGGAGGAAATGTCATAGAACACATAGTATTTCATATATGACGCAATTTCCATGTGAATTCGTCAATGAGTGGGAATGAGGGGTCGCAGTAAAGAAGGATTAGTGGATCGGAAATGAGATAGTCGTATCCCAAAAGAAAACCCTGTCGTTTCCATAGAAACGTTACTCGATTTAACAGGAAATGTCTTAGAACACATAGTATTTCATAGCGACGCAATTTCCGTGTGAATTCGTCAATGAGTGGGAGTGAGGGATGCAGTAAAGAAGGATTAGTGGATCGGAGATGAGGTTGTCGTATCCCAAAAGAAAATCCTGTCGTTTCCATAGAAACGTTACTCGATTTAGAAGGAAATGTCTTAGAACACATAGAATTTCATAGCGACGCAATTTCCGTGTGAATTCGTCAATGAGTGGGAGTGAGGGATGAAGTAAAGTAGGATTAGCGGATCGTAAATGAGATTGTCGTATACCAAAAGAAAATCCTGTCGTTTCCATAGAACGGTTACTCGATGTAGAAGGAAATGTCTTAGAACACATAGTATTTCATAGCGACGCAATTTCCGTGTGAATTCATCAATGAGTGGGAGTGAGGGATGCAATAAAGAAGGATTAGTGGATCGGAAATGAGATTGTCGTATCCCAAAAGAAAATCCTGTCGTTTCCATAGAAACGTTACTCGATTTAGAAGGAAATGTCTTAGAACACATAGTATTTCATAGCGACGCAATTTCCGTGTGAATTCGTCGATGAGTGGGAGTGAGGGATGCAGTAAAGAAGGATTAGTGAATCGGAAATGAGATTGCCGTATCCCAAAAGAAAATCCTGTCGTTTCCATAGAAACGTTACTCGATTTAGAAGGAAATGTATTAGAACACATAGTATTTCATAGAGACGCAATTACCGTGTGAAATCGTCAATGAGTGGGAGTGAGGGATGCAGTAAAGAAGGATTAGTGGATCGGAAATGAGATTGCCGTATCCCAAAAGAAAATCCTGTCGTTTCCATAGAAACGTTACTCGATTTAGAAGGAAATGTCTTAGAACACATAGTATTTCATAGAGGCGCAATTACCGCGTGAATTCGTCAATGAGTGGGAGTGAGTAATGAAGTAAAGAAGGATTAGTTGATCGGAAATGAGATTGTCGCATCCCAAAAGAAAATCCTGTCGTTTCCATAGAAACGTTACTCGATTTAGAAGGAAATGTCTTAGAACACATAGTATTTCATAAAGACGCAATTTCCGTGTGAAATCGTCAATGAGTGGGAGTGAGGGATGCAGTAAAGAAGGATTAGTGGATCGGAAATGAGATTGTCGTATCCCAAAAGAAAATCCTGTCGTTTCCATAGAAACGTTACTCGATTTAGAAGGAAATGTCTTAGAACACATGGTATTTCACAGAGACGCAATTTCCGTGTGAATTCGTCAATGAGTGGGAGTGAGGGATGCAGTAAAGAAGGATTAGTGGAACGGAAATGAGATTGTCGCATCCCAAAAGAAAATCCTGTCGTTTCCATAGAAACGTTACTCGATTTAGAAGGAAATGTCTTAGAACACATAGTATTTCATAGCGACGCAATTTCCGTGTGAATTCGTCAGTGAGTGGGAGTGAGGGATGCAGTAAAGAAGGATTAGTGGATCGGAAATGAGATTGTCGTATTTTAATAGAAAATCCTGTCGTTTCCATAGAAACGTTACTCGATTTAGAAGGAAATGAATTAGAACACATAGTATTTCATAGCGACGCAATTTCCGTCTGAATTCGTCAATGAGTGGGAGTGAGGGATGCAGTAAAGAAGGATTAGTGGATCGGAAATGAGATTGTCGTATCCTAATAGAAAATCCTGTCGTTTCCATAGAAACGTTACTCGATTTAGAAGAAAATGACTTAGAACACATAGTATTTCATAGCGACGCAATTTCCGTATGAATTCGATAATGAGTGGGAGTGAGGGATGCAGTAAAGAAGGATTAGTGGATCGGGAATGTGATTGTCGTATCCCAAAAGAAAATCCTGTCGTTTCCATAGAAACGTTACTCGATTTAGAAGGAAATGTCTTAGAACACATAGTATTTCATAGCGACGCAATTTCCGTGTGAATTCGTCAATGAGTGGGAGTGAGGGATGCAGTAAAGAAGGATTAGTGGATCGGAAAGGTGATTGTCGTATCCCAAAAGAAAAACGTGTCGTTTCCATAGAAACGTTACTCGATTTAGAAGGAAATGTCTTAGAACACATAGTATGTCATAGCGACGCAATTTCCGTGTGAATTCGTCAATGAGTGGGAGTGAGGGATGCAGTAAAGAAGGATTAGTGGATCGGAAATGTGATTGTGGTATACCAAAAGAAAATCCTTTCTTTTCCATAGAAACGTTACTCGATTTAGGAGGAAATGTCTTAGAACTCATAGTATTTCATAGCGACGCAATTTCCGTGTGAATTCGTCAATGTGTGGGAGTGAGGGATGCAGTAAAGAAGGATTGAGGATCGGAAATGAGATTGTCTTATTTTAAAAGAAAATCCTGTCATTTCCATAGAAACGTTACTCGATTTGGAAGGAAATGTCGTAGAACACATAGTATTTCATAGCGACGCAATTTCAGTGTGAATTCGTCAATGAGTGGGAGTGAGGGTTGCAGTAAAGAAGGATTAGTGGATCGGAAATGAGATTGTCGTATCCCCAAAGAAAATCCTGTCGTTTCCATAGAAACGTTACTCGATTTAGAAGGAAAGGTCTGAGAACACATAGTATTTCATAGCGACGCAATTTCCGTGTGAATTCGTCAATGAGTGGGAGTGAGGGATGCAGTAAAGAAGGATTAGTGGATCGGAAATGAGATTGTCGTATTTTAATAGAAAATCCTGTCGTTTCCAAAGAAACGTTACTCGATTTAGAAGGAAATGACTTAGAATACATAGTATTTCATAGCGACGCAATTTCCGTGTGAATTCGTCAATGAGTGGGAGTGAGGGATGCAGTAAAGAAGGATTAGTGGATCGGAAATGTGATTGTCGTATCACAAATGAAAATCCTGTCGTTTCCATAGAAACGTTACTCGATTTAGAAGGAAATGTCTTAGAACAGATAGTATTTCATAGCGACGCAATTTCCGTGTGAATTCGTCAATGAGTGGGAGTGAGGGATGCAGTAAAGAAGGATTAGTGGATCGGAAATGAGATTGTCACATCCCAAAAGCAAATCCTGTCGTTTCCATAGAAACGTTACTCGATTTAGAAGGAAATGTCTTAGAACACATAGTATTTCATAGCGACGCAATTTCCGTGTGAATTCGTCAATGAGTGGGAGTGAGGGATGCAGTAAAGTAGGATTAGCGGATCGTAAATGAGATTATCGTATACCAAAAGAAAATCCTGTCGTTTCCATAGAAACGTTACTCGATTTAGAAGGAAATGTCTTAGAACACATAGTATTTCATAGCGACGCAAATTCCGTGCGAATTCGTCAATGAGTGGGAGTGAGGGATGCAGTAAAGAAGGATTAGTGGATGGGAAATGAGATTGTCGTATCCCAAAAGAAAATCCTGTCGTTTCCATAGAAACGTTACTCGATTTAGAAGGAAATGTCTTAGAACACATAGTATTTCATAGAGACGCAATTTCCATGTGAATTCGTCAATGAGTGGGAATGAGGGATGCAGTAAAGAAGGATAAGTGGATCGGAAATGAGATTGTCGTATCCCAAAAGAAAATCCTGTCGTTTCCATAGAAACGTTACTCGATTTAGAAGGAAATGTCTTAGAACACACAGTATTTCATAGCGACGCAATTCCCGTGTGAATTCGTCAATGAGTGGGAGTGAGGGATGCAGTAAAGAAGGATTAGTGGATCGGAAATGAGATTGCCGTATCCCAAAAGAAAATCCTGTCGTTTCCATAGAAACGTTACTCGATTTAGAAGGAAATGTCTTAGAACACATAGTATTTCATAGAGGCGCAATTACCGCGTGAATTCGTCAATGAGTGGGAGTGAGTAATGAAGTAAAGAAGGATTAGTTGATCGGAAATGAGATTGTCGCATCCCAAAAGAAAATCCTGTCGTTTCCATAGAAACGTTACTCGATTTAGAAGGAAATGTCTTAGAACACATAGTATTTCATAGAGACGCAATTTCCGTGTGAAATCGTCAATGAGTGGGAGTGAGGGATGCAGTAAAGAAGGATTAGTGGATCGGAAATGAGATTGTCGTATCCCAAAAGAAAATCCTGTCGTTTCCATAGAAACGTTACTCGATTTAGAAGCAAATGTCTTAGAACACATGGTATTTCACAGAGACGCAATTTCCGTGTGAATTCGTCAATGAGTGGGAGTGAGGGATGCAGTAAAGAAGGATTAGTGGAACGGAAATGAGATTGTCGCATCCCAAAAGAAAATCCTGTCGTTTCCATAGAAACGTTACTCGATTTAGAAGGAAATGTCTTAGAACACATAGTATTTCATAGCGACGCAAATTCCGTGCGAATTCGTCAATGAGTGGGAGTGAGGGATGCAGTAAAGAAGGATTGGTGGATGGGAAATGAGATTGTCGTATCCCAAAAGAAAATCCTGTCGTTTCCATAGAAACGTTACTCGATTTAGAAGGAAATGTCTTAGAACACACAGTATTTCATAGAGACGCAATTTCCATGTGAATTCATCAATGAGTGGGAATGAGGGATGCAGTAAAGAAGGATAAGTGGATCGGAAATGAGATTGCCGTATCCCAAAAGAAAATCCTGTCGTTACCATAGAAACGTTACTCGATTTAGAAGGAAATGTCTTAGAACACATAGTATTTCATAGAGGCGCAATTACCGCGTGAATTCGTCAATGAGTGGGAGTGAGTAATGAAGTAAAGAAGGATTAGTTGATCGGAAATGAGATTGTCGCATCCCAAAAGAAAATCCTGTCGTTTCCATAGAAACGTTACTCGATTTAGAAGGAAATGTCTTAGAACACATAGTATTTCATAAAGACGCAATTTCCGTGTGAAATCGTCAATGAGTGGGAGTGAGGGATGCAGTAAAGAAGGATTAGTGGATCGGAAATGAGATTGTCGTATCCCAAAAGAAAATCCTGTCGTTTCCATAGAAACGTTACTCGATTTAGAAGGAAATGTCTTAGAACACATGGTATTTCACAGAGACGCAATTTCCGTGTGAATTCGTCAATGAGTGGGAGTGAGGGATGCAGTAAAGAAGGATTAGTGGAACGGAAATGAGATTGTCGCATCCCAAAAGAAAATCCTGTCGTTTCCATAGAAACGTTACTCGATTTAGAAGGAAATGTCTTAGAACACATAGTATTTCATAGCGACGCAATTTCCGTGTGAATTCGTCAATGAGTGGGAGTGAGGGATGCAGTAAAGTAGGATTAGCGGATCGTAAATGAGATTATCGTATACCAAAAGAAAATCCTGTCGTTTCCATAGAAACGTTACTCGATTTAGAAGGAAATGTCTTAGAACACATAGTATTTCATAGCGACGCAAATTCCGTGCGAATTCGTCAATGAGTGGGAGTGAGGGATGCAGTAAAGAAGGATTAGTGGATGGGAAATGAGATTGTCGTATCCCAAAAGAAAATCCTGTCGTTTCCATAGAAACGTTACTCGATTTAGAAGGAAATGTCTTAGAACACATAGTATTTCATAGAGACGCAATTTCCATGTGAATTCGTCAATGAGTGGGAATGAGGGATGCAGTAAAGAAGGATAAGTGGATCGGAAATGAGATTGTCGTATCCCAAAAGAAAATCCTGTCGTTTCCATAGAAACGTTACTCGATTTAGAAGGAAATGTCTTAGAACACACAGTATTTCATAGCGACGCAATTCCCGTGTGAATTCGTCAATGAGTGGGAGTGAGGGATGCAGTAAAGAAGGATTAGTGGATCGGAAATGAGATTGCCGTATCCCAAAAGAAAATCCTGTCGTTTCCATAGAAACGTTACTCGATTTAGAAGGAAATGTCTTAGAACACATAGTATTTCATAGAGGCGCAATTACCGCGTGAATTCGTCAATGAGTGGGAGTGAGTAATGAAGTAAAGAAGGATTAGTTGATCGGAAATGAGATTGTCGCATCCCAAAAGAAAATCCTGTCGTTTCCATAGAAACGTTACTCGATTTAGAAGGAAATGTCTTAGAACACATAGTATTTCATAGAGACGCAATTTCCGTGTGAAATCGTCAATGAGTGGGAGTGAGGGATGCAGTAAAGAAGGATTAGTGGATCGGAAATGAGATTGTCGTATCCCAAAAGAAAATCCTGTCGTTTCCATAGAAACGTTACTCGATTTAGAAGCAAATGTCTTAGAACACATGGTATTTCACAGAGACGCAATTTCCGTGTGAATTCGTCAATGAGTGGGAGTGAGGGATGCAGTAAAGAAGGATTAGTGGAACGGAAATGAGATTGTCGCATCCCAAAAGAAAATCCTGTCGTTTCCATAGAAACGTTACTCGATTTAGAAGGAAATGTCTTAGAACACATAGTATTTCATAGCGACGCAAATTCCGTGCGAATTCGTCAATGAGTGGGAGTGAGGGATGCAGTAAAGAAGGATTGGTGGATGGGAAATGAGATTGTCGTATCCCAAAAGAAAATCCTGTCGTTTCCATAGAAACGTTACTCGATTTAGAAGGAAATGTCTTAGAACACACAGTATTTCATAGAGACGCAATTTCCATGTGAATTCATCAATGAGTGGGAATGAGGGATGCAGTAAAGAAGGATAAGTGGATCGGAAATGAGATTGTCGTATCCCAAAAGAAAATCCTGTCGTTTCCATAGAAACGTTACTCGATTTAGAAGGAAATGTCTTAGAACACATAGTATTTCATAGCGACGCAATTCCCGTGTGAATTCGTCAATGAGTGGGAGTGAGGGATGCAGTAAAGAAGGATTAGTGGATCGGAAATGAGATTGCCGTATCCCAAAAGAAAATCCTGTCGTTACCATAGAAACGTTACTCGATTTAGAAGGAAATGTCTTAGAACACATAGTATTTCATAGAGGCGCAATTACCGCGTGAATTCGTCAATGAGTGGGAGTGAGTAATGAAGTAAAGAAGGATTAGTTGATCGGAAATGAGATTGTCGCATCCCAAAAGAAAATCCTGTCGTTTCCATAGAAACGTTACTCGATTTAGAAGGAAATGTCTTAGAACACATAGTATTTCATAAAGACGCAATTTCCGTGTGAAATCGTCAATGAGTGGGAGTGAGGGATGCAGTAAAGAAGGATTAGTGGATCGGAAATGAGATTGTCGTATCCCAAAAGAAAATCCTGTCGTTTCCATAGAAACGTTACTCGATTTAGAAGGAAATGTCTTAGAACACATGGTATTTCACAGAGACGCAATTTCCGTGTGAATTCGTCAATGAGTGGGAGTGAGGGATGCAGTAAAGAAGGATTAGTGGAACGGAAATGAGATTGTCGCATCCCAAAAGAAAATCCTGTCGTTTCCATAGAAACGTTACTCGATTTAGAAGGAAATGTCTTAGAACACATAGTATTTCATAGCGACGCAATTTCCGTGTGAATTCGTCAGTGAGTGTGAGTGAGGGATGCAGTAAAGAAGGATTAGTGGATCGGAAATGAGATTGTCGTATTGTAATAGAAAATCCTGTCGTTTCCATAGAAACGTTACTCGATTTAGAAGGAAATGAATTAGAACACATAGTATCTCATAGCGACGCAATTTCCGTGTGAATTCGTCAATGAGTGGGAGTGAGGGATGCAGTAAAGAAGGATTAGTGGATCGGAAATGTGATTGTCGTATCCCAAAAGAAAATCCTGTCGTTTCCATAGAAACGTTACTCGATTTAGAAGGAAATGTCTTGAAACACATAGTATTTCATAGCGACGCAATTTCCGTGTGAATTCGTTAATGAGTGGGAGTGAGGGATGCAGTAAAGAAGGATTAGTGGATCGGAAATGAGATTGTCATATCCCAAAAGAAAATCCTGTCGTTTCCATAGAAACGTTACTCGATTTAGAAGAAAATGTCTTAGACACATAGTATTTCATAGCGACGCAATTTCCGTCTGAATTCGTCAATGAGTGGGAGTGAGGGATGCAGTAAAGAAGGATTAGTGGATCGGAAATGAGATTGTCGTATCCTAATAGAAAATCCTGTCGTTTCCATGAAACGTTACTCGATTTAGAAGAAAATGACTTAGAACACATAGTATTTCATAGCGACGCAATTTCCGTATGAATTCGATAATGAGTGGGAGTGAGGGATGCAGTAAAGAAGGATTAGTGGATCGGAAATGTGATTGTCGTATCCCAAAAGAAAATCCTGTCGTTTCCATAGAAACGTTACTCGATTTAGAAGGAAATGTCTTAGAACACATAGTATTTCATAGCGACGCAATTTCCGTGTGAATTCGTCAATGAGTGGGAGTGAGGGATGCAGTAAAGAAGGATTAGTGGATCGGAAAGGTGATTGTCGTATCCCAAAAGAAAAACGTGTCGTTTCCATAGAAACGTTACTCGATTTAGAAGGAAATGTCTTAGAACACATAGTATTTCATAGCGACGCAATTTCCGTGTGAATTCGTCAATGAGTGGGAGTGAGGGATGCAGTAAAGAAGGATTAGTGGATCGGAAATGTGATTGTGGTATCCCAAAAGAAAATCCTTTCGTTTCCATAGAAACGTTACTCGATTTAAGAGGAAATGTCTTAGAACTCATAGTATTTCATAGCGACGCAATTTCCGTGTGAATTCGTCAATGTGTGGGAGTGAGGGATGCAGTAAAGAAGGATTGGTGGATCGGAAATGAGATTGTCTTATTTTAAATGAAAATCCTGTCATTTCCATAGAAACGTTACTCGATTTGGAAGGAAATGTCAAAGAACACATAGTATTTCATAGCGACGCAATTTCAGTGTGAATTCGTCAATGAGTGGGAGTGAGGGTTGCAGTAAAGAAGGATTAGTGGATCGGAAATGAGATTGTCGTATCCCCAAAGAAAATCCTGTCGTTTCCATAGAAACGTTACTCGATTTAGAAGGAAATGTCGTAGAACACATAGTATTTCATAGCGACGCAATTTCCGTGTGAATTCGTCAATGAGTGGGAGTGAGGGATGCAGTAAAGAAGGATTAGTGGATCGGAAATGAGATTGTCTTATTTTAAATGAAAATCCTGTCATTTCCATAGAAACGTTACTCGATTTGGAAGGAAATGTCGTAGAACACATAGTATTTCATAGCGGCGCAATTTCAGTGTGAATTCGTCAATGAGTGGGAGTGAGGGTTGCAGTAAAGAAGGATTAGTGGATCGGAAATGAGATTGTCGTATCCCAAAAGAAAATCCTGTCGTTTCCATAGAAACGTTACTCGATTTAGAAGGAAATGTCTTAGAACACATAGTATTTCATAGCGACGCAATTCCCGTGTGAATTCGTCAATGAGTGGGAGTGAGGGATGCAGTAAAGAAGGATTAGTGGATCGGAAATGAGATTGCCGTATCCCAAAAGAAAATCCTGTCGTTTCCATAGAAACGTTACTCGATTTAGAAGGAAATGTCTTAGAACACATAGTATTTCATAGAGGCGCAGTTACCGCGTGAATTCGTCAATGAGTGGGAGTGAGTAATGAAGTAAAGAAGGATTAGTTGATCGGAAATGAGATTGTCGAATCCCAAAAGAAAATCCTGTCGTTTCCATAGAAACGTTACTCGATTTAGAAGGAAATGTCTTAGAACACATAGTATTTCATAGAGACGCAATTTCCGTGTGAAATCGTCAATGAGTGGGAGTGAGGGATGCAGTAAAGAAGGATTAGTGGATCGGAAATGAGATTGTCGTATCCCAAAAGAAAATCCTGTCGTTTCCATAGAAACGTTACTCGATTTAGAAGCAAATGTCTTAGAACACATGGTATTTCACAGAGACGCAATTTCCGTGTGAATTCGTCAATGAGTGGGAGTGAGGGATGCAGTAAAGAAGGATTAGAGGAACGGAAATGAGATTGTCGCATCCCAAAAGAAAATCCTGTCGTTTCCATAGAAAAGTTACTCGATTTAGAAGGAAATGTCTTAGAACACATAGTATTTCATAGCGACGCAATTTCCGTGTGAATTCGTCAATGAGTGGGAGTGAGGGATGCAGTAAAGAAGGATTAGTGGATCGGAAATGAGATTGTCGTATTTTAATAGAAAATCCTGTCGTTTCCATAGAAACGTTACTCGATTTAGAAGGAAATGAATTAGAACACATAGTATCTCATAGCGACGCAATTTCCGTGTGAAATCGTCAATGAGTGGGAGTGAGGGATGCAGTAAAGAAGGATTAGTGGATCGGAAATGTGATTGTCGTATCCCAAAAGAAAATCCTGTCGTTTCCATAGAAACGTTACTCGATTTAGAAGGAAATGTCTTGAAACACATAGTATTTCATAGCGACCCAATTTCCGTGTGAATTCGTCAATGAGTGGGAGTGAGGGATGCAGTAAAGGATTAGTGGATCGGAAATGTGATTGTGGTATCCCAAAAGAAAATCCTTTCGTTTCCATAGAAACGTTACTCGATTTAGGAGGAAATGTCTTAGAACACATAGTATTTCATAGCGACGCAATTTCCGTGTGAATTCGTCAATGTGTGGGAGTGAGGGATGCAGTAAAGAAGGATTGGTGGATCGGAAATGAGATTGTCTTATTTTAAAAGAAAATCCTGTCATTTCCATAGAAACGTTACTCGATTTGGAAGGAAATGTCGTAGAACACATAGTATTTCATAGCGACGCAATTTCAGTGTGAATTCGTCAATGAGTGGGAGTGAGGGTTGCAGTAAAGAAGGATTAGTGGATCGGAAATGAGATTGTCGTATCCCAAAAGAAAATCCTGTCGTTTCCATAGAAACGTTACTCGATTTAGAAGGAAATGTCGTAGAACACATAGTATTTCATAGCGACGCAATTTCCGTGTGAATTCGTCAATGAGTGGGAGTGAGGGATGCAGTAAAGAAGGATTAGTGGATCGGAAATGAGATTGTCGTATTTTAATAGAAAATCCTGTCGTTTCCAAAGAAACGTTACTCGATTTAGAAGGAAATGACTTAGAATATATAGTATTTCATAGCGACGCAATTTCCGTGTGAATTCGTCAATGAGTGGGAGTGAGGGATGCAGTAAAGAAGGATTAGTGGATCGGAAATGTGATTGTCGTATCACAAATGAAAATCCTGTCGTTTCCATAGAAACGTTACTCGATTGAGAAGGAAATGTCTTAGAACACATAGTATTTCATAGCGACGCAATTTCCGTGTGAATTCGTCAATGAGTGGGAGTGAGGGATGCAGTAAAGAAGGATTAGTGGATCGGAAATGAGATTGTCGTATCCCAAAGAAAATCCTGTCGTTTCCATAGAAACGTTACTCGATTTAGAAGGAAATGTCTTAGAACACATAGTATTTCATAGCGACGCAATTTCCGTGTGAATTCGTCAATGAGTGGGAGTGAGGGATGCAGTAAAGAAGGATTAGTGGATCGGAGATGATGTTGTAGTATCCCAAAAGAAAATCCTGTCGTTTCCATAGAAACGTTACTCGATTTAGAAGGAAATGTCTTAGAACACATAGAATTTCATAGCGACGCAATTTCCGTGTGAATTCGTCAATGAGTGGGAGTGAGCGATGAAGTAAAGTAGGATTAGCGGATCGTAAATGAGATTGTCGTATACCAAAAGAAAATCCTGTCGTTTCCATAGAACGGTTACTCGATGTAGAAGGAAATGTCTTAGAACACATAGTATTTCATAGCGACGCAATTTCCGTGTGAATTCATCAATGAGTGGGAGTGAGGGATGCAGTAAAGAAGGATTAGTGGATCGGAAATGAGATTGTCGTATCCCAAAAGAAAATCCTGTCGTTTCCATAGAAACGTTACTCGATTTAGGAGGAAATGTCATAGAACACATAGTATTTCATATATGACGCAATTTCCATGTGAATTCGTCAATGAGTGGGAATGAGGGTCGCAGTAAAGAAGGATTAGTGGATCGGAAATGAGATTGTCGTATCCCAAAAGAAAATCCTGTCGTTTCCATAGAAACGTTACTCGATTTAGAAGGAAATGTCTTAGAACACATAGTATTTCATAGCGACGCAATTTCCGTGTGAATTCGTCAATGAGTGGGAGTGAGGGATGCAGTAAAGAAGGATTAGTGGATCGGAGATGAGGTTGTCGTATCCCAAAAGAAAATCCTGTCGTTTCCATAGAAACGTTACTCGATTTAGAAGGAAATGTCTTAGAACACATAGAATTTCATAGCGACGCAATTTCCGTGTGAATTCGTCAATGAGTGGGAGTGAGGGATGAAGTAAAGTAGGATTAGCGGATCGTAAATGAGATTGTCGTATACCAAAAGAAAATCCTGTCGTTTCCATAGAACGGTTACTCGATGTAGAAGGAAATGTCTTAGAACACATAGTATTTCATAGCGACGCAATTTCCGTGTGAATTCATCAATGAGTGGGAATGAGGGATGCAGTAAAGAAGGATTAGTGGATCGGAAATGAGATTGTCGTATCCCAAAAGAAAATCCTGTCGTTTCCATAGAAACGTTACTCGATTTAGAAGGAAATGTCTTAGAACACATAGTATTTCATAGCGACGCAATTTCCGTGTGAATTCGTCAATGAGTGGGAGTGAGGGATGCAGTAAAGAAGGATTAGTGAATCGGAAATGAGATTGCCGTATCCCAAAAGAAAATCCTGTCGTTTCCATAGAAACGTTACTCGATTTAGAAGGAAATGTATTAGAACACATAGTATTTCATAGAGACGCAATTACCGTGTGAAATCGTCAATGAGTGGGAGTGAGGGATGCAGTAAAGAAGGATTAGTGGATCGGAAATGAGAGTGTCGCATCCCAAATGAAAATCCTGTCGTTTCCATAGAAACGTTACTCGATTTAGAAGGAAATGTCTTAGAACACATATTATTTTATAGAGACGCAATTTCCGTGTGAATTCGTCAATGTGTGGGAGTGAGGGATGCAGTAAAGAAGGATTAGTGGATCGGAGATGAGGTTGTCGTATCCCAAAAGAAAATCCTGTCGTTTCCATTGAAACGTTACTCGATTTAGAAGGAAATGTCTTAGAACACGTAGTATTTCATAGAGACGCAATTTCCGTGTGAATTCGTCAATGAGTGGGAGTGAGGGATGCAGTAGTGAAGGATTAGTGGATCGGAAATGAGATAGTCGTATCCCAAAAGAAAACCCTGTCGTTTCCATAGAAACGTTACTCGATTTAACAGGAAATGTCTTAGAACACATAGTATTTCATAGCGACGCAATTTCCGTGTGAATTCGTCAATGAGTGGGAGTGAGGGATGCAGTAAAGAAGGATTAGTGGATCGGAGATGAGGTTGTCGTATCCCAAAAGAAAATCCTGTCGTTTCCATAGAAACGTTACTCGATTTAGAAGGAAATGTCTTAGAACACATAGTATTTCATAGAGACGCAATTTCCGTGTGAATTCGTCAATGAGTGGGAGTGAGGGATGCAGTAGTGAAGGATTAGTGGATCGGAAATGAGATTGTCGTATCCCAAAAGAAAACCCTGTCGTTTCCATAGAAACGTTACTTGATTTAGAAGGAAATGTGTTAGAACACATAGTATATCATGGCGACGCAATTTCCGTGTGAATTCGTCAATGAGTGGGAGTGAGGGATGCAGTACAGAAGGAATAGTGGATCGGGAATGAGATTGTCGTATCCCAAAAGAAAATCCTGTCGTTTCCATAGAAACGTTACTCGATTTAGAAGGAAAGGTCTGAGAACACATAGTATTTCATAGCGACGCAATTTCCGTGTGAATTCGTCAATGAGTGGGAGTGAGGGATGCAGTAAAGAAGGATTAGCGGATCGGAAATGAGATTGTCGTATCCCAAAAGAAAATCCTGTCGTTTCCATAGAAACGTTACTCGATTTAGAAGGAAATGTCTTAGAACACATAGTATTTCATAGCGACGCAATTTCCGTGTGAATTCGTCAATGAGTGGGAGTGAGGGATGCAGTAAAGTAGGATTAGCGGATCGTAAATGAGATTATCGTATACCAAAAGAAAATCCTGTCGTTTCCATAGAAACGTTACTCGATTTAGAAGGAAATGTCTTAGAACACATAGTATTTCATAGCGACGCAAATTTCGTGCGAATCCGTCAATGAGTGGGAGTGAGGGATGCAGTAAAGAAGGATTGGTGGATGGGAAATGAGATTGTCGTATCCCAAAAGAAAATCCTGTCGTTTCCATAGAAACGTTACTCGATTTAGAAGGAAATGTCTTAGAACACATAGTATTTCATAGAGACGCAATTTCCATGTGAATTCATCAATGAGTGGGAATGAGGGATGCAGTAAAGAAGGATAAGTGGATCGGAAATGAGATTGTCGTATCCCAAAAGAAAATCCTGTCGTTTCCATAGAAACGTTACTCGATTTAGAAGGAAATGTCTTAGAACACATAGTATTTCATAGAGGCGCAATTACCGCGTGAATTCGTCAATGAGTGGGAGTGAGTAATGAAGTAAAGAAGGATTAGTTGATCGGAAATGAGATTGTCGCATCCCAAAAGAAAATCCTGTCGTTTCCATAGAAACGTTACTCGATTTAGAAGGAAATGTCTTAGAACACATAGTATTTCATAAAGACGCAATTTCCGTGTGAAATCGTCAATGAGTGGGAGTGAGGGATGCAGTAAAGAAGGATTAGTGGAACGGAAATGAGATTGTCGCATCCCAAAAGAAAATCCTGTCGTTTCCATAGAAACGTTACTCGATTTAGAAGGAAATGTCTTAGAACACATAGTATTTCATAGCGACGCAATTTCCGTGTGAATTCGTCAGTGAGTGGGAGTGAGGGATGCAGTAAAGAAGGATTAGTGGATCGGAAATGAGATTGTCGTATTTTAATAGAAAATCCTGTCGTTTCCATAGAAACGTTACTCGATTTAGAAGGAAATGAATTAGAACACATAGTATCTCATAGCGACGCAATTTCCGTGTGAATTCGTCAATGAGTGGGAGTGAGGGATGCAGTAAAGAAGGATTAGTGGATCGGAAATGTGATTGTCGTATCCCAAAAGAAAATCCTGTCGTTTCCATAGAAACGTTTCTCGATTTAGAAGGAAATGTCTTAGACACATAGTATTTCATAGCGACGCAATTTCCGTGTGAATTCGTTAATGAGTGGGAGTGAGGGATGCAGTAAAGAAGGATTAGTGGATCGGAAATGAGATTGTCATATCCCAAAAGAAAATCCTGTCGTTTCCATAGAAACGTTACTCGATTTAGAAGAAAATGTCTTAGACACATAGTATTTCATAGCGACGCAATTTCCGTCTGAATTCGTCAATGAGTGGGAGTGAGGGATGCAGTAAAGAAGGATTAGTGGATCGGAAATGAGATTGTCGTATCCTAATAGAAAATCCTGTCGTTTCCATAGAAACGTTACTCGATTTAGAAGAAAATGACTTAGAACACATAGTATTTCATAGCGACGCAATTTCCGTATGAATTCGATAATGAGTGGGAGTGAGGGATGCAGTAAAGAAGGATTATTGGATCGGAAATGTGATTGTCGTATCCCAAAAGAAAATCCTGTCGTTTCCATAGAAACGTTACTCGATTTAGAAGGAAATGTCTTAGAACACATAGTATTTCATAGCGACGCAATTTCCGTGTGAATTCGTCAATGAGTGGGAGTGAGGGATGCAGTAAAGAAGGATTAGTGGATCGGAAAGGTGATTGTCGTATCCCAAAAGAAAAACGTGTCGTTTCCATAGAAACGTTACTCGATTTAGAAGGAAATGTCTTAGAACACATAGTATTTCATAGCGACGCAATTTCCGTGTGAATTCGTCAATGAGTGGGAGTGAGGGATGCAGTAAAGAAGGATTAGTGGATCGGAAATGTGATTGTTGTATACCAAAAGAAAATCCTTTCGTTTCCATAGAAACGTTACTCGATTTAGGAGGAAATGTCTTAGAACTCATAGTATTTCATAGCGACGCAATTTCCGTGTGAATTCGTCAATGTGTGGGAGTGAGGGATGCAGTAAAGAAGGATTGGAGGATCGGAAATGAGATTGTCTTATTTTAAAAGAAAATCCTGTCATTTCCATAGAAACGTTACTCGATTTGGAAGGAAATGTCGTAGAACACATAGTATTTCATAGCGACGCAATTTCAGTGTGAATTCGTCAATGAGTGGGAGTGAGGGTTGCAGTAAAGAAGGATTAGTGGATCGGAAATGAGATTGTCGTATCCCCAAAGAAAATCCTGTCGTTTCCATAGAAACGTTACTCGATTTAGAAAGAAATGTCGTAGAACACATAGTATTTCATAGCGACGCAATTTCCGTGTGAATTCGTCAATGAGTGGGAGTGAGGGATGCAGTAAAGAAGGATTAGTGGATCGGAAATGAGATTGTCGTATTTTAATAGAAAATCCTGTCGTTTCCAAAGAAACGTTACTCGATTTAGAAGGAAATGACTTAGAATACATAGTATTTCATAGCGACGCAATTTCCGTGTGAATTCGTCAATGAGTGGGAGTGAGGGATGCAGTAAAGAAGGATTAGTGGATCGGAAATGTGATTGTCGTATCACAAATGAAAATCCTGTCGTTTCCATAGAAACGTTACTCGATTTAGAAGGAAATGTCTTAGAACAGATAGTATTTCATAGCGACGCAATTTCCGTGTGAATTCGTCAATGAGTGGGAGTGAGGGATGCAGTAAAGAAGGATTAGTGGATCGGAAATGAGATTGTCATATCCCAAAAGCAAATCCTGTCGTTTCCATAGAAACGTTACTCGATTTAGAAGGAAATGTCTTAGAACACATAGTATTTCATAGCGACGCAATTTCCGTGTGAATTCGTCAATGAGTGGGAGTGAGGGATGCAGTAAAGTAGGATTAGCGGATCGTAAATGAGATTATCGTATACCAAAAGAAAATCCTGTCGTTTCCATAGAAACGTTACTCGATTTAGAAGGAAATGTCTTAGAACACATAGTATTTCATAGCGACGCAAATTCCGTGCGAATTCGTCAATGAGTGGGAGTGAGGGATGCAGTAAAGAAGGATTAGTGGATGGGAAATGAGATTGTCGTATCCCAAAAGAAAATCCTGTCGTTTCCATAGAAACGTTACTCGATTTAGAAGGAAATGTCTTAGAACACATAGTATTTCATAGAGACGCAATTTCCATGTGAATTCGTCAATGAGTGGGAATGAGGGATGCAGTAAAGAAGGATAAGTGGATCGGAAATGAGATTGTCGTATCCCAAAAGAAAATCCTGTCGTTTCCATAGAAACGTTACTCGATTTAGAAGGAAATGTCTTAGAACACACAGTATTTCATAGCGACGCAATTCCCGTGTGAATTCGTCAATGAGTGGGAGTGAGGGATGCAGTAAAGAAGGATTAGTGGATCGGAAATGAGATTGCCGTATCCCAAAAGAAAATCCTGTCGTTTCCATAGAAACGTTACTCGATTTAGAAGGAAATGTCTTAGAACACATAGTATTTCATAGAGGCGCAATTACCGCGTGAATTCGTCAATGAGTGGGAGTGAGTAATGAAGTAAAGAAGGATTAGTTGATCGGAAATGAGATTGTCGCATCCCAAAAGAAAATCCTGTCGTTTCCATAGAAACGTTACTCGATTTAGAAGGAAATGTCTTAGAACACATAGTATTTCATAGAGACGCAATTTCCGTGTGAAATCGTCAATGAGTGGGAGTGAGGGATGCAGTGAAGAAGGATTAGTAGATCGGAAATGAGATTGTCGTATCCCAAAAGAAAATCCTGTCGTTTCCATAGAAACGCTACTCGATTTAGAAGGAAATGTCTTAGAACACATAGTATTTCATAGCGACGCAAATTCCGTGCGAATTCGTCAATGAGTGGGAGTGAGGGATGCAGTAAAGAAGGATTAGTGGATGGGAAATGAGATTGTCGTATCCCAAAAGAAAATCCTGTCGTTTCCATAGAAACGTTACTCGATTTAGAAGGAAATGTCTTAGAACACATAGTATTTCATAGAGACGCAATTTCCATGTGAATTCGTCAATGAGTGGGAATGAGGGATGCAGTAAAGAAGGATAAGTGGATCGGAAATGAGATTGTCGTATCCCAAAAGAAAATCCTGTCGTTTCCATAGAAACGTTACTCGATTTAGAAGGAAATGTCTTAGAACACACAGTATTTCATAGCGACGCAATTCCCGTGTGAATTCGTCAATGAGTGGGAGTGAGGGATGCAGTAAAGAAGGATTAGTGGATCGGAAATGAGATTGCCGTATCCCAAAAGAAAATCCTGTCGTTTCCATAGAAACGTTACTCGATTTAGAAGGAAATGTCTTAGAACACATAGTATTTCATAGAGGCGCAATTACCGCGTGAATTCGTCAATGAGTGGGAGTGAGTAATGAAGTAAAGAAGGATTAGTTGATCGGAAATGAGATTGTCGCATCCCAAAAGAAAATCCTGTCGTTTCCATAGAAACGTTACTCGATTTAGAAGGAAATGTCTTAGAACACATAGTATTTCATAGAGACGCAATTTCCGTGTGAAATCGTCAATGAGTGGGAGTGAGGGATGCAGTGAAGAAGGATTAGTAGATCGGAAATGAGATTGTCGTATCCCAAAAGAAAATCCTGTCGTTTCCATAGAAACGCTACTCGATTTAGAAGCTGTAATATTAGTAATTTTCGCCTCACAAACATTAATATACGCTCAATAGTAAACGCCTGATGGCCTAAAGTTATCGAACAATTGTAAAGTAAAAGAAATGAACCATCGCATAGCATCGACAGAAACTATTATTCTTTATCTTTACCGTTCTTGCGCGGTGCCAGTAAATCTCTATGTACATGTATCGATTAATGGTGTAAAAAAAAGAATTCTGTTGTTTCAAGACAAATGAGGCTTTTGGCGCCTCACCTTTTACTGATTGTATTCCATGAGAGGCGGACGCGGACTTGCTGCGTTCCGCAACTGTATTTTATATTTTATGTGAAAATATTTAGTGAATATGCTAATTGTTATTTTTTTCCAATCAGAAAAGATGTAGTTTCTTGTAACTGATATCGAACAGACAGCATCCAGAGGACATTTTGACTGTTATGTATAAAGTATTTAACCACAATGGTCATCTATTGTAATTTAATATGAAAAGGTACGTAGCATTAAAAAAAACGTGTGTTAAAGATAAGTGTGCTTATTTTCGTAAATTAACCTTGATGAGTCCATCTCCTTATTTACTTAACTGTTAATTATTTTGTGTTACTTCATCATCAGAAATTACGATCACGCTGATGGGCCGAACGCAGCATGAGGCAGAAGGAACATTATCGTTTTCCTATTATTTCTGAACCAACTCTTTTTAATTGTGTAGTGTTGCATTTCTTTTAAAGTCTATAAATCTTCTGGTCCCTTAGTGTTGATCCGGGTATGACTACATCGCGACTATAAAAATGCACAGAAATGATAATGTTTCTTCCGAGCGATCTCAAATATATATATATATCAATATGCTGCTCTTATTCAGGTATTTAATGGTCAACGTATGTTATTATAATAGTGTAATAAATCCCTGATTCTGTTGCCAAGTGGCCCACCAAAATATTCATTTTTTCGACAAAAAAAAAAAAGTAACAATTCTTTTTATTTTTTGTCCCCCAAGAGCAACGCTACACTTGGCGCCCGAACAGGGACTTGATCAAAAAATCATTTCATGTATGTGTTTAAAAAATTTTCTTTGCTTGTTCTAATAACTGTTTCATTTTTTCATGTGGATGCAATTCAACCGAGAAAGAGAAGTGGGAAAACCTTTTAATTAATTCAGAAGAACGATTGATGAAATTACCAAAAAACGCGAGTATCCAGCTGTATCATTATCAAGACAGCCATAGTAAGTCAAATTTTTATACGCAGTAGCCAAGCTTTCGTAGTGACGTAGCATCTTTCGAGTTGATCAGAACGTAAACTTGTCTTTCCTTGCCTTGAAACAGCTTTATTTCAATTTGTCCATAGTCCATTCCTATGTAGTTAAATTCAGTGAAAGTGTACCATTGTTGTCAGTGCATAAAAAAAAAATTACGATATGGCGGATAACTACGCTCAAAACTGGTAATACGTGTGATATTTCATTTGTTTGTAATTAGTAGGAACCATCTTGTCTTCTTGGCGTAAATGAACGTCAGTTGTTACCCAGAGTTAAAATTTTATCTTAGGTCCCAGTAAGCCATAGCACTACGTCACAGACAAACGACTGACGGCAGTGACAAACAATATCTGTAGCATTTTGACGTTTGACAAATAATTCATGAACATGGCTGACGGTAAACAGCGGACACAAACAAAACCAGACGACAGCGGTGATGCGAATGGACCTCACTATCCATTACGATCACGCGCGATAGGTACACGAGCGGAGGCAGAAGCAGCCTCGACCGAAGTTTTAGAAGCTGGTCCTAGTGTGCAAACTATTCCCGCTTTTGAAAAAAATGACTTGGCTGCAATGATCGAAGCAATAATGGAACGCAAGTTCGAAAGTCAAAGACAGAGAGAGGCGCAAAGACAGGAACGTGAAAAGCAGGAAAAATTAGATGAAAAGGCCCGCGAAGAAAAAGAGAAGGCCGAAAGACGGCATAATAAAAATCAGGTCCTTACAAATCTGTGCAACTCAGTAAAAGAAGACATAAATTCAGTAAAAACAGAAATAAATTCGGTAAAAACAGACATAAATTCAGTAAAAACAGATCTGCAAACGGAGATAAATGACCTAAATACACGGTTAAATTCGGTAAAGGCCGAACTAAAGGCAGACATAACAGCTGATTTAAATACCCTGTTGGGTAATGTCCAAAGCCAAATCAGCAGTCAGATCACGATCATGAGGCTAGAAATTGACACACAAGTAGAGTCAAAAATAGAGGATATTTCAAAACGGTTAGATGAAAAAATCGAAGCAGCCAAGGGGGAGATAAATTCAAAAGTGATAGAATATCAAAAACAAGCTGCGACCTTAAAAGAAGATTATACTGCAATCTCTGATGAGGTCAAAGGAGTTAAAACCGCAGTAGACACGATCGAGAATGTTGTTGATGATCTTTCGAAACAGATTGAGACTCTTAATGTAGAGGACCAAATAAAGAATACTGTTAAGGCACATGCTGAAGCATTGTCTGATCACTACCAAGAGTGGATTAAAAACAAAGACGGATTCATAGAAAACAAGGTCAAGAACGAACTCAGGGAAACTGTCAAAAACATGACCTTTGAAATATTGGCAGCCCCTGGAAAAACAGGAGACACGGTGATGTCAGAATTAGGCCAGATAAGACGAACGTTAGCTCAAGATTTACCTGAATGGCGTCAACAGATAGTTGATGAAGTTCGTACACTAAAATGTCAAGTTGAAAATTCCCCACCTCCCGTGTCAGGAAACTGGAATAATTCACCACGAAGTAATGAACAACAGCAGGTACATTACCGTTCACCATTTGATAACGCTCAAACTCATAGTTCTATAGAAGCACAAGTTAACCAGACTACCAGCCCATCCACTTTTGTCAGTTTGATGCAGGAGGAAAGCGTGATCAAACATCGCATTTTTCCGACCTTTCACCCACAGAAAAGAGAAATTCATCCTATAGTGTTCCTCCGAAATTTTTCAGGAATTTTCCCGAGTAGCTGGAGTGACCGCCAGCGAATTCAATTTGTTAGTGGATTTATCGTAGGCGATGCTGCCTTATGGGGAACCGAAATGGTCGACTCTTGTAAAAGTTACAAAGAGTTTGAACAGATGTTTTTAGCTAAATTCTGGAGTTCTGGTGTGCAGCAGCGCCTGAGAAAAGAGGTTTATAACGCCGAAGTGTTTAACAGTAAGCGCGGTAGTTTGAGAAGATATTTTGAAAAGTATTTAGCGAAAATCAAGTTCTGGGATTCGCCGATCACCGCCAAAGACGTTATTATGATTCTAAAAACTAAGCTACCGATTGCGATCAGAGAAAAGTTAGTAAACGTGTCTGAGGACGATACGGACACTTTCCTATCTGTGTTAGACTCGTTAGATCTGATTTACGAGGACGCTAGAGTTGATGTTGGCAACGCCCACTTCAGTGCAGGCGGCCAGCACAATACAGAATACGCAGGCAACAATGGTGGCCGAGCGAAAGCGCGTCACAGCGACAGCCAGTACCAACCCCACATCGGTTTCAAAAAATAAACGCACTACGTACTCCAACAGCAAATACAAAAATAAGTACAATAACGGCCAGAGATACAATCCAATATATAATTCGTCACCACCTCAGTACGAAAATACACATTATAGCACACAGCCCCAGCAATATGGAAACACGCAACCGATCAACGGTAATTATCAAAACGATCAGTCTTACGATTCAAATCGTCAGTGGAAAAGAAATAAATGGCATAATCAAGGTGGAGACCAATGTACACCTTTCAGTAACGGTTACAATCAACACAAGCCACAGCAAAATACCTTTCAGCCACAAAATATACACTTCACGCAACAAGCGAACGGACCTTCGGGAACTCTGAAGCCTAAACGCCCGCATAATACGCAAATTTATTATGCGCAAGCGAATACGCCAGGACAACAAGATCCGTTTCCAACCGAGTTCGTACCACAAAACCAACACCAGTTCCAGACGGAAGAAACATTAAGAAATATAAATCAGCAGGAAAGTAAGCGTCGAGCGGAAAATTAAAAGCAGCACCTTTGAGCCTCCTAGAGGATGCTGCAGGTTTGAATGGGGGCACCCTGTCCCTTAGTCCACACGAAATTAAAGCAATTAGGTATGACAAAGAGACAAACTTACGGGATGATCTAGTAGCAGACACTGAGGCGAAAGACAATGATGACGTATGGGACGAACAAGTTCAAGCTTCCATAAGGGTATCAATTGCCAACATACCAGTAACAGCCATTGTAGATACAGGAGCTAATATAAATGTCTTATCTTTATGTTTATTTAAGCAAATATCCTCTGTATGCAAAGTTTTATCACTTCCAATTCAAGGTTGCACCATATCGGGAGCAATTGGTCCACTAACACAACGTGTAAATCTTCAGACTCAGCTTCAAATCCAGATAGAGTCTATTTCAGTAACGTGCATTTTTCTTATTGTTAAAAACCTATCAGTGCCATGTATCCTGAGTATGGAATTCTTGAGGCAGATGAAAGCTAAAATTGACATCGAGTGTGGAATCTGTACTCTAGTAGCGAGCCAGCAACAAGTAACTGTAAATTTGTTAAGAAGTAAGGTGAAGACAAACTTTGGGGTGCTTCAAACAGCAGTACGGCCATGGACTAAAAGACAACAGTACAGTCAGACAGAAGACATGACAGATCTTGAAAGTGTTAATGACGATGAGTATAAAGACCTAATTCCCGGTCAGAATGAATTATACGGTAAAGCTAGTGAGTCCATTGAATTATCCAAACAACAGAAGAATGAGCTTTACAATTTGTTAACAGATTACGTTCAAGTATTTTCTAAGAAACCTGGACTAATAAAAGGCTTTGAATATCGAATGGATGTCCTGCCCCATTCAACCTACTGTAGAACAAGCTATTCCATTCCATATGCGAGACGCGAAGCTGTCAAGTGCGAGATCAAGAAAATGTTACGCTGGAATGTGATAGAAGTATCTCATTCACCTTATTCGAGTCCTTTATTGTCTGTGCTAAAATCAGATGGTAGCGTAAGGCTAGTCCTAGATGCAAGATTAATCAATAAAATTATAGTACCCATAAGAACGAGACCAGAGGCTCTTGAGCATCTGCAGAAGTTTCTTGGAGTTAGTTATTAGTCAGGACTCACTTTAAACCATCCCTGTTGTTAAAGAAGAATCGTAAGTGGCAACACATTTATGAAGGTCCCTTTGTGATAATGAGGAAACCACACATTGGTAGCTATTTGTTATCTGACCCTGCCACGAATAAAATCAAAGGATTGTTCCACCATCAGGATTTAAGAAAATTTTATAACGCCAGGAATTAAGTTAATTTAAGCTGTAAGAAAATTCTAAGGTATTGGAGATCAGGATTAACCAATGGGTAACAAGAACGGAACTGAACTGACTACGGACGTTAGCCGGTGCTAAAAGGAAACCTTATGTATTAAAACAACGCGTCTGGAAAATAAAATACAGAATAAGTTGCAGACAAGTATTTACATGAATAATCTTTATGTAAACAGGAGGACATGTCCTAGAGGCGATTTTCAATTTTAGTTATAAGTTAGTATGTAAGGAAAATGATGTACTCGAGAGGTATTAATTAGCCCCGAGGTACTAAAATGAGGAAAGAGGAAGGAGCGAATAATGCACTTCTCTCGCTAAATAGTAGTTTGAGAATGAGCAGGAAGGAGCGAATAATGCACTTCTCTCACTAAATAGTAATATGAAAATGATGATTATATGTGCTTAGTATTAGTAAGTGAAATTTAATCGAGGACAAATTAATGCCCTGTTTTAAAAGGAAATACTTAAACGTCCAGACAAGATAGGAAAGTTGTAAGAAAAGATTCGATTCCATGAGGTTATTCCCTATTTTCAAAGGTGACGTAAATAAGGCACCACCTGTTAGCGTAAAACAGTCGGTAGATTTAACTTGTAAATTCCAGCACAGTGCTGTGCCAGCGATAAAATAACATCTCTTTGAAGTGAACAGATACCTAGGATTAAGCATGAACAGATTGATGACGCAGTGCAATTGTTCTAAAAAGGCCTGACGTTAACCTTAAGTAAGAGCGTGATGGAATAAAAAGGAAGTTTATTGTATAACGCAAAGTAAGATGAGTCTAGACTATAAACAAGCTGAGTCAAAGAAGATATGAGTAACATGCTTTATTTTGCCAACTTCACGGTATATTGAGCATTAGCGATACTGCAAATTCACAAGCTAGCAGCACATATAATAAGGATCTCGCCCAAGCTTCACAGGTAGCGACAGCAAAAAAAAAAAAAAAAACAAACAACACTCTAGTGAGAGGCTTATATATACAAATGATAATTAATACCCAAATGCGTAATGCATAAACTTGACTTAGTCTAAGAAATGAGCAAAGAGTAGTAAGCAAGCTGCAGCAAGATACATATTAGATATACATGCTTGAAGTGATAGATTTTATTTTAAGTGTGCACTGCAATATTTATTGTTTTCTCTGTGATTATGTGATTATTGAATCCCTTTCCTAAGTGCAAATCCTTTAAGATCCTTGATCCTATCCACTCCTCAGGATCAACTTGTAAAGATGCACGTGTGCTTAGGAAGTGAGGCACTACATATAAAAATGAGTAGGTTCGCGACGCGTATATTGCTTTTGTAATGTGCAATGTAAATTAAATTTTCGACCTGGTTGAGGAGTAATTTAGATTCTGTCGACGATCCGCGAGTAGGCCCGCTTTTCCCATTTTTTTTCGACTGTTTGTATTTCTAAACGAAACTCAGAGGCGGAATTGCTATTTTCAAATCTGTCCTCGAACTTTCTTTAAAGACAAGCACATACGAGAAAAACTTTTGACACTAAATAAGACGAGCACTAAAAAAAAAAAAAAAAAAAAAAAAAAAAAGTATTGGTCCTACAAAATGAATAAGCAAGCGTGATAAAGATTACTATGAATGAAATTAATTTGTAAAGGAGATTGGAATGGATTTGGTCAAAGAAAAAGTACTTATAATAGCCTACCTGTGACCGTAGGCTTAAATAAAAAAAAGACTAATTAAGAAACAATTGTTTTGATTCAAAGTGGTCAATTAGATTATTTATCGATTTAAATGAACTCTTGTAAATATTAGTAAGTAAATCAACTTGTAAACACCGTGTGATGTTATGACGCGAGAATTTCTGTTAATACACCGTTCACGCAGACGCTCACCACAGTGCAAGTGAAGTTTTAAAGTTCGACGATTGTCAGTGGCAGTATTCTACTGCACCATATGTGTGAACAATTTCGTTGATGTGTGCAGTGTGTAATAATCAGTGTCATTCCACACATGCAGTTGCAGCGGTAGCTACCACTTACCTGTGAATCCGTAACTGGATAGTGGACAGGAAGTGATGTGAGGCAGTTTCGGTGGCAGAAGCTCCCTCCAGCAATCTAAAAAAGCACAAAGCCACGATCCGCCGAACAAAAGCGACGCACGGCACCTCAAGTGCGAAATCAACACTCTGCAAGAAAGCTCCGGTCACGTGCGCGCGCACAGACTGAATTTCAAGATTGCTCGCAACAGTGGGGGCGGACAGCCACCACGTGACGAAATAATGTAAACGTTCAACCGCCAACACAGTTGCTGTGCGCTACATTCTGTAGTAAAAACATTCACACCCAGTACTGAAAACATTTTGAGTGTATCATAAACCTTCCGAGAGACTCTAAGATAGAGAAGTTAACGTAATTATTATAATGACTGATTGTACACAGAGACAAGTCACAAGGTCACCTCTGAACACTGTTGAAATGTAAACCTTGACGAGAGGTCACGATACGAATGAAAATAAGCACACGAAAATACGTCAAAGGATCCGATCCTTCCTATATCCCATCCCACATGTATATAAAATTAGTTTTGTAAGCTATTCTAATATAAGACATTTTATCTGTTTCATATGTGAAATAATTCGGAGAGCCACACTCGAGCCCTGAAAGTGAAAGATATGGACTTCCTTGTCGAAGCCATCACCATTGACCGCTCTACAATCTCTGTCTATCATAAATAGTGTATGTGCGACGAAAATAAATGTATAATTAAGTGCGACGACGGACAAGGTAATCAATCGACAAGACGATGACAATATAATGAATACTGTCAAAACAGAAAGTTGTGTACCAGTTGTGGTAGTCAAATTACTTTTGCAACGATGAAAAATGAAGTGTGACTCTATTTCCTTATAAATTTTGTAAATATGTGTACTTATAGCCTTAATTTTAAGAATCACCAAGAAAGACTGAATCCATGCAAACACTGATAGAAAACAGAACAAATTCACAATGATCCACCGTCAGTAATTGCAAATTGAAACGTTAATTCTTTTATTATGGAATGAATATAAAATGAAACTTTTAATAACCTGTATGTTACACTCGAAAATTACAAATATTCCAATGGGCATGAGGATGAAAGTAATACCTTCGGTATTGCTTCCCTCCTCATGGGAGGCAGTGTAATATTAGTAATTTTCGCCTCACAAACATTAATATACGCTCAATAGTAAACGCCTGATGGCCTAAAGTTATCGAACAATTGTAAAGTAAAAGAAATGAACCATCGCATAGCATCGACAGAAACTATTATTCTTTATCTTTACCGTTCTTGCGCGGTGCCAGTAAATCTCTATGTACATGTATCGATTAATGGTGTAAAAAAAAGAATTCTGTTGTTTCAAGACAAATGAGGCTTTTGGCGCCTCACCTTTTACTGATTGTATTCCATGAGAGGCGGACGCGGACTTGCTGCGTTCCGCAACTGTATTTTATATTTTATGTGAAAATATTTAGTGAATATGCTAATTGTTATTTTTTTCCAATCAGAAAAGATGTAGTTTCTTGTAACTGATATCGAACAGACAGCATCCAGAGGACATTTTGACTGTTATGTATAAAGTATTTAACCACAATGGTCATCTATTGTAATTTAATATGAAAAGGTACGTAGCATTAAAAAAAAACGTGTGTTAAAGATAAGTGTGCTTATTTTCGTAAATTAACCTTGATGAGTCCATCTCCTTATTTACTTAACTGTTAATTATTTTGTGTTACTTCATCATCAGAAATTACGATCACGCTGATGGGCCGAACGCAGCATGAGGCAGAAGGAACATTATCGTTTTCCTATTATTTCTGAACCAACTCTTTTTAATTGTGTAGTGTTGCATTTCTTTTAAAGTCTATAAATCTTCTGGTCCCTTAGTGTTGATCCGGGTATGACTACATCGCGACTATAAAAATGCACAGAAATGATAATGTTTCTTCCGAGCGATCTCAAATATATATATATATCAATATGCTGCTCTTATTCAGGTATTTAATGGTCAACGTATGTTATTATAATAGTGTAATAAATCCCTGATTCTGTTGCCAAGTGGCCCACCAAAATATTCATTTTTTCGACAAAAAAAAAAAGTAACAATTCTTTTTATTTTTTGTCCCCCAAGAGCAACGCTACAAAGCAAATGTCTTAGAACACATGGTATTTCACAGAGACGCTATTTCCGTGTGAATTCGTCAATGAGTGGGAGTGAGGGATGCAGTAAAGAAGGATTAGTGGAACGGAAATGAGATTGTCGCATCCCAAAAGAAAATCCTGTCGTTTCCATAGAAACGTTACTCGATTTAGTAGGAAATGTC
>NW_025728736.1:0-45221 GCF_021461385.2 Schistocerca piceifrons
GTGTTTCTTCGTCAATAAGAAGGTCAGAGGGATACAGTAAACCTGAAGTTAAGCATCGGAATCTATAACTAGTGTCACAGAAATGGTTCAAAACATAGACAGTAAGTAGAGCCAGTCTTCTTGTACTTGAGTCGGCATTGTGCCTTTTGTATTTAATTCCGATCCGTGTTACATCGTCAATAAGAAGGTCAGAGGGATACAGTAAACCTGAAGTGGCGCATCGGAATCTATAACTAGTGTCACAGGAATGGTTCAAATCATAGGCAGTAAGAATAGTCAGTGTTCTTGTACTGATGTCGGCATTGTGCCTTTTGTATTTAATTCCGATGAATTTTCTGTGTTTGATCGTCCATAAGAAGG
Organism: Schistocerca piceifrons; assembly: GCF_021461385.2. Taxonomy (NCBI): domain Eukaryota; kingdom Metazoa; phylum Arthropoda; class Insecta; order Orthoptera; family Acrididae; genus Schistocerca; species Schistocerca piceifrons. Next base: position 361 of record NW_025728736.1, read on the forward strand.
TCCGAGGGATACAGCAAACCCGAAGGTCCGAGGGATACAGCAAACCTGAAGTGAGCATCGAGAATCTATAACTAGTGTCACAGGAATGGTTCAAAACATAGACAGTAAGAAGAGTCAGTTTTCTTGTACTTATGTCGGCATTGTGCCTTTTGTATTAATTCCAATGCAATTTCTGTGTTTCATCGTCAATAAGAAGGTCACAGGGATACAGTAAACTTGAAATGAAGCAACAGATTCTATAACTAGTGTCACTGGAATGGTTCAAAACATAGACAGTAAGAAGAGTTCACTCTTCTTCTGCTTAAGTCGGCATTGTGCCTTTTGTATTTAATTCCGATGCTATTTACGTGTTTCATCGTCAATAAGAAGGTCACAGGGATACAAAAGACCTGAAATGAAGCAACAGAATCTATAACTAGTGTCACAGGAATGGTTCAAAACATAAACAGTAAGAAGAGTCAGTTTCTTGTACTTAGGTCGGCATTGTGCCTTCTGTATTTAATTAGATGCAATTTCTGTGTTTCATCGTCAATAAGAAGGTCAGAGGGATACTGTAAACCTGAAGTGAAGCATCGAAACCTTTAACTAGTGTCACAGGAATGGTTCAAACCATAGACAGTAAGATGGTGTTAATGTTCTTGTCACGAAGTCGGCATTGTGCCTTTTGTATTTAATTAAGATGCAATTTCTGTGTTTCATCGTCAATAAGAAGGTCAGAGGGATACTGTAAACCTGAAGTGAAGCATCGAAACCTTTAACTAGTGTCACAGGAATGGTTCAAAAACATAGGACAGTAAGAAGAGTCAGTCTTCTTGTACTTAAGTCGGCATTGTGCCTTTTGTATATAATTCCGATGCAATTTCAGTGCTTCATCGTCAATAAGGTCAGCTGGACACAGTAAAACCTGAAGTGAAGCATCGGAATCTATAACTAGCGTCACAGGAATGGTTCAAAACATAGACAGTAAGAAGAGCCAGTCTTCTTGTACTTGAGCCGGGCATTGTGCCTTTTGTATTTAATTCCGATGAATTTTCTGTGTTTGATCGTCAATAAGAAGGTCCGAGGGATACAGTAAACCTGAAGTGAAGCATCGGAATCTATTACTAGTGTCACAGAATGGTTCAAACCATAGACAGTAAGAAGTGACAGTGTTCTTGTACTTAAGTCGGCATTGTGCCTTTTGTATTTAATTAAGATGCAATTTCTGTGTTTCATCATCAATAAGAAGGTGAAAGGGATACAGAAACCCTGAAGTGAAGCATCGGAATCTATAACTAGTGTCACAGGAATGGTTCAAAACATAGGCAGTAAGAAGAGTCAGTCCTCTTGTACTTAAGTCGGCATTGTGCCTTTTGTATATAATTCTGATGCAATTTCTGTGTTTCATCGTCAATAAGAAGCTCACAGGGATACTGCAAACCTGAAGTGAAGCATCGGAATCTATTACTAGTGTCACAGGAATTTTTGAAAACATAGACGGTAAGAAGAGTCAGTCATTTTGTACTTATGTCGGCATTGTGCCTTTTGTATTTAATTCCGATGCAATTTCTGAGTTTCATCGTCAATACGATGGTCAGAGGGATACAGTAAACCTGAAGTGAAGCATCGAAATCTATAACTAGTGTCACAGGAATGGTTCAAAACATAGATAGTGAGAAGGGACAGTCTTCTTGTACTTAAGTCGGCATTGTGACTTTTGTATTTAATTCGATGCCGTATCTGTGTTTCTTCGTCAATAAAAAGGTCAGAGGGATACAGTAAACCTGAAGTGAAGCATCGGAAGCTATAACTAGTGTCACAGAAATGGTTCAAAAAATAGACGGTAAGAAGAGCCAGTATTCTTGTACTGAAGTCGGCATTGTGCCTTTTGTATATAATTCCGATGAATTTTCTGTGTTTGATCGTCAATAAGAAGGTCCGAGGGATACAGCAAACCTGAAGTGAAGCATCGGAATCTATAACTAGTGTCACAGGAAAGGTTCAAACCGTAGACAGTAAGAAGAGTCAGTGTTCTTGTACTGAAGTCGGCATTGTGCCTTTTGTATTTAATTAAGATGCAATTTTTGTGTTTCATCGTCAATAAGAAGGTAAGAGGGATACAGTAAACCTGCAGTGAAGCATCGGAATCTATAAGTAGTGTCACAGGAATGGTTCAAAACATAGTCAGAAAGAAGAGACAGTCTTCTTGTACTTAAGTCGCCATTGTGCCTTTTGTATTTAATTCCGATGCAATTTCTGTCTTTCATCGTTTATAAGAAGGTCAGAGGGATACAGTAAACCTGAAGTGAAGCATCGGAATCTATGATTAGTGTCACAGGAATGGTTCAAAACATAGACAGTAAGAAGAGTCAGTCTTTTGTACTTAAGTCGGATTTGTGCCTTTTGTATTTAATTCCGATGCAATTTCTGTGTTTCATCGTCAATACGAAGGTCAGAGGGATACAGTAAACCTGAAGTGAAGCATCGGAATCTATAACTAGTGTCACAGGAATCGTTAAAAACATAGACAGTAAGAAGGGTCAGTCTTCTTGTACTTGAGTCGGCATTGTACTTTTTGTATTTGATTCCGATGCAATTTCTGTGTTACATCGTCAATAAGAAGGTCAGAGGGATACAGTAAACCTGAAGTGAAGCATCGGAATCTATAACTAGTGTCACAGGAATGGTTCAAACATAGACAGTAAGAATAGTCAGTGTTCTTGTACTGAAGTCGGCATTGTGCCTTTTGTATTTAATTCCGATGAATTTTCTGTGTTAGATCGTCAATAATAAGGTACGAGGGATACAGCAAACCTGAATTTTCGAGGGATATGGCAAACCTGAAGTGAAGCATCGGAATCTAGAACTAGTGTCACAGGAATGGTTCGAAACATAGTCAGTAAGAAGAGTCAGTTATCTTGTACTTAAGTCGGCATTGTGCCTTTTGTATTTAATTCCGATGCAATTTCTGTGTTTCATCGTTAATAAGAAGGTCAGAGGGATACAGTAAACCTGAAGTGAAGCATCGGAACCTATAACTAGTGTCACAGAAATGGTTCATAGCATAGTTAGTAAGAAGAGCCAGTCTTCTTGTACTTGAGTCGGCATTGTGCCTTTTGTATTTAATTCCGATGCAATTTACGTTTTTCATCGTCAATAAGAAGGTCGGAGGGATACAGTAAACCTGAAGTGAAGCATCGGAATCTATAACTAGTGTCACAGGAATGGTTCAAAACATAGACAGTAAGAAGAGTCAGTTTTCTTGTACTTAAGTCGGCATTGTGCCTTTTGTATTTAACTCCGATTCAATTTCTGTGTTTCATCGTCAATAAGAAGGTCACAGGGATACAGTAAACCTGAATTGAAGCATCGGAATCTATAACTAGTGTCACAGGAATGGTTTAAACATAGACAGTAAGAAGAGTCAGTTTTCTTGTACTTAAGTCGGCATTGGGTCTTTTGAATATAATTACGGTGCAATTTCTGTGTCTCTTCGTCAATAAGAAGGTCTGAGGGATACAGTAAACCTGAAGGGAACCATCCGAAACTATAACTAGTGTCACAGAGATGGTTCAAAACATAGACAGTAAGAAGCGCCAGTCTTCTTGTACTTGAGTCGGCATTGTGCGTTTTGTATTTAATTCCGATGCAATTTATGTGTTTCTTCGTCAATAAGAAGGTCAGAGGGACACAGTAAACCCTAAGTGAAGCGTCGGAATCTATAACTAGTGTCACAGGAATGGTTCACAACATAGACAGTAAGAAGAGCCAGTCTTCTTGTACTTGGGTCGGAATTGTGCCTTTTGTACTTAATTCGGATGCAACTTCTGTGTTTCATAATCAATGAGAGCGTCAGAGGGATACATTAAACCTGAAGTGAAGCATCGGAATCTATAAGTAGTGTCACAGGAATGGTTCAAAACATAGACAGTAAGAGGAGTCAGTCTTCTTGTACTTAAGTCGCAATTGTGCCTTTTGTATTTAATCCGATGCAATATCTGTGTTTCTTCGTCAATAAGAAGGTCAGAGGGATACAGTAAACCTGATGTGAAGCTTCGGAATCTATAACTAGTGTCACAGGAATCGTTCAAAACATAGACAGTAAGAAGGGTCAGTCTTCTTGTACTTAAGTCGGCATTGTGCCTTTTGTATTTAATCCGATGCAATATCTGTGTTTCTTCGTCAATAAGAAGGTCAGAGGGATACAGTAAACCTGAAGTTAAACATCGGAATCTATAACTAGTGTCACCGAAATGGTTCAAAACATAGACAGTAAGAAGAGCCAGTCTTCTTGTACTTGAGTCGGCATTGTGCATTTGTATTTAATTCCGATTCAATTTCTGTGTTACATCGTCAATAAGAAGGTCAGAGGGATACAGTAAACCTGAAGTGAAGCATCGGAATCTATAACTAGTGTCACGGGAATGGTTCAAAACATAGACAGTAAGAATAGTCAGTGTTCCTGTACTGAAGTCGGCATTGTGCCTTTTGTATTTATTTCCGATGAATTTTCTGTGTTTGATCGTCAATAAGAAGGTCCGAGGGATACAGCAAACCTGAAGGTCCGAGGGATACAGCAAACCTGAAGTGAAGCATCGGAATCTATAACTAGTGTCACAGGAATGGTTCAAAACATAGTCAGTAAGAAGAGTCAGTTATCTTGTACTTAAGTCTGCATTGTGCCTTTTGTATTCAATTCCGATGCAATTTCTGGGTTTCATCGTTAATAAGAAGGTCAGAGGGATACAGTAAACCTGAAGTGAAGCATCGGAATCTATGACTAGTTCCACAGGAATGGTTCAAAACATAGACAGTAAGAAGAGTCAGTCTTTTTGTACTTAAGTCGGCTTTGTGCCTTTTGTATTTAATTCCGATGCAATTTCTGTGTTTCATCGTCAATACGAAGGTCAGAGGGATACAGTAAACCTGAAGTGAAGCATCGGAATCTATAACTAGTGTCACAGGAATCGTTCAAAACATAGACAGTAAGAAGGGTCAGTCTTCTTGTACTTAAGTCGGCATTGTGATTTTTGTATTTAATTCCGATGCAATATCTGTGTTTCTTCGTCATTAAGAAGGTCAGAGGGATACAGTAAACCTGAAGTGAAGCATCGGAATCTATAACTAGTGTCACAGAAATGGTTCAAAACATAGTTAGTAAGAAGAGCCAGTCTTCTTGTACTTGAGTCGGCATTTTGCCTTTTGTATTTAATTCCGATGCAATATCTGTGTTTCTTCGTCAATAGGAAGGTCAGAGGGATACAGTAAACCTGAAGTGAAGCATCGGAATCTATAACTAGTGTCACAGAATTTGTTCAAAGCATAGACAGTAAGAAGAGTCAGTCTTCTTGTGCTTAAATCGGCATTGTGCCCTTTGTATATGATTCCGATGCAATTTACGTGTTTCATCGTCAATAAGTAGGTCAGAGGGATACAGTAAACCTGAAGTGAAGCATCGGAATCTATAACTAGCGTCACAGGACTGGTTAAAACATAGACAGTAAGAAGAGCCAGTCTTCTTGTACTTGAGCCGGCATTGTGCGTTTTGTATTTAATTCCGATGAATTTTCTGTGTTTCATCGTCAATACGAAGGTCAGAGGGATACAGTAAACCTGAAGTGAAGCATCGGAATCTATAACTAGTGTCACAGGAATGGTTCAAAACATAGACAGTGTGAAGCGACAGTCTTCTTGTACTTAAGTCGGCATTGTGCTTTTTGTATTTAATTCGATGCCATATCTGTGCTTCTTCGTCAATAAAAAGGTCAGAGGGATACAGTAAACCTGAAGTGAAGCATCGGAAACTATAACTAGTGTCACAGAAATGGTTCAAAAAATAGACAGTAAGAAGAGTCAGTCTTTTTGTACTTAAGTCGGCTTTGTGCCTTTTGTATTTAATTCCGATGCCATTTCTGTGTTTCATCGTCAATACGAAGGTCAGAGGGATACAGTAAACCTGATGTGAAGCATCGGAATCTATAACTAGTGTCACAGGAATCGTTCAAAACATACACAGTAAGAAGGGTCAGTCTTCTTGTACTTAAGTCGGCATTGTGCCTTTTGTATTTAATTCCGATGCAATTTCTGTGTTTCATTGTCAATACGAAGGTCAGAGAGATACAGTAAACCTGAAGTGAAGCATCGGAATCTATAACTAGTGTCACAGGAATGGTTCAAGATATAGACTTTAAGAAGGGTCAGTCTCCTTGTACTTAAGTCGGCATTGTGCCTTTGTATTTAATCCGATGCAATATCTGTGTTTCTTCGTCAATAAGATGGTCAGAGGGATACAGTAAACCTGAAGTGAAGCATCGGAATCTATAACTAGTGTCACAGGATTGGTTCAAAACATAGACAGTAAGAAGAGTCAGTCTTTGTGTACATAAGTCGGCTTTGTGCCTTTTGTATTTAATTCCGATGCAATATCTGTGTTTCTTCGTCATTAAGAAGGTCAGAGGGATACAGTAAACCCGAAGTGAAGCATCGGAATCTATAACTAGTGTCACAGGAATGGTTCAAAACATAGACACTAAGAATAGTCAGTGTTCTTGTACTGAAGTCTGCATTGTGCCTTTTGTATTTAATTCCGATGAATTTTCTGTGTTTGATCGTCAATAAGACGGTCCGAGGGATACGGCAAACCTGAAGGGCCGAGGGATACAGCAAACCTGAAGTGAAGCATCGGAATCTATAACTAGTGTCACAGGAACGGTTCAAAACATAGTCAGTAAGAAGAGTCATTTATCTTGTACTTAAGTCGGCATTGTGCCTTTTGTATTTAATTCCGATGCAATTTCTGTGTTTCATCGTTAATAAGACGGTCAGAGGGATACAGTAAACCTGAAGTGAAGCATCGGAATCTATGACTAGTGTCACCGGAATGGTTCAAAACATAGACAGTAAGAAGAGTCAGTCTTTTTGTACTGAAGTCGGCATTGTGCCTTTTGTATTTAATTCCGATGAATTTTCTGTGTTAGATCGTCATTAAGGAGGTACGAGGGATACAGCAAACCTGAAGGTCCGAGGGATACAGCAAACCAGAAGTGAAGCATCGGAATCTATAACTAGTGTCACAGGAATGGTTCAAAACATAGTCAGTAAGAAGAGTCAGTTATCTTGTACTTAAGTCGGCATTGTGCCTTTTGTATTTAATTCCGATGCAATTTCTGTGTTTCATCGTTAATAAGAAGGTCAGAGGGATACAGTAAACCCGAAGTGAAGCATCAGAATCTATGACTAGTGTCACAGGAATGGTTCAAAACATAGACAGTAAGATGAGTCAGTCTTTGTGTACATAAGTCGGCTTTGTGCCTTTTGTATTTAATTCCGATGCAATATCTGTGTTTCTTCGTCATTAAGAAGGTCAGAGGGATACAGTAAACCTGAAGTGAAGCATCGGAATCTATAACTAGTGTCACAGAAATGGTTCAAAACATAGTTAGTAAGAAGAGCCAGTCTTCTTCTACTTGAGTCGGCATTGTGCCTTTTGTATTTAATTCCGATGCAATTTACGTGTTTCATCGTCAATAAGAATGTCAGAGGGATACAGTGAACCTGAAGTGAAGCATCGGAATCTATAACTAGTGTCACAGGAATGGTTCAAAACATAGACAGTAAGAAGAGTCAGTTTTCTTGTACCTAAGTCGGCATTGTGCCTTTTGTATTTAACTCCGATGCAATTTCTGTATTTCATCGTCAATAAGAAGGTCACAGGGATACAGTAAACCTGAAGTGAAGCATCCGAAAGTATAACTAGTGTCACAGAAATGGTTCAAAACATAGACAGTAAGTAGCGCCAGTCTTCTTGAACTTGGGTCGGAATTGTGGCTTTTGTACTTAATTCGGATGCAACTTCTGTGTTTCATCATCAATAAGAGCGTCAGAGGGATACGGTAAACCTGAAGTGAAGCATCGGAATCTATAAGTAGTGTCACAGGAATGGTTCAAAACATAGACAGTAAGAGGAGTCAGTCTTCATGTACTTAAGTTGGTATTGTGCTTTTTGTATTTAATTCCGATGCAATTTCTGTAGTTCATCGTCAATACGAAGGTCAGAGGGATGCAGTAAACCTGAAGTGAAGCATCGGAATCTATAACTAGTGTCACAGGAATGGTTCAAAACATAGACAGTAAGAAGAGTCAGTGTTCTTGTACTGAAGTCGGCATTGTGCCTTTTGTATTTAATTAAGATGCAATGTTTGTGTTTCATCGTCAATAATAAAGTCAGAGGGATACAGTAAACCTGAAGTGAAGCATCGGAATCTATAAGTAGTGTCTCAGGAATGGTTCAAATCATAGACAGTAAGAAGAAGCAGTCTTCTTGTACTTAAGTCGCCATTGTGCTTTTTGTATTTAATTAAGATGCAATTTCTGTGTTTCATCGTCAATAAAAAGGTGAAAGGGATTCAGTAAACCTGAAGTGAAGCATCGGAATCTATAACTAGTGTCACAGGAATGATTCAAAACGTAGACAGTAAGAATAGACAGTCTTCTTGTACTTAAGTCGGCTTTGGCTTTTTGTATTTAATTCCGATGCTATTTCTGTGTTTCATCGTCATTACGAAGGTCAGAGGGATACAGTAAACCTGATGTGAAGCATCGGAATCTATAACTAGTGTCACAGGAATCGTTCAAAACATAGACAGTTAGAAGGGTCAGTCTTCTTGTACTTAAGTCGGCATTGTGCCTTTTGCATTTAATTCCGATGCAATTTCTGTGTTTCATCGTCAATACGAAGGTCAGGGAGATACAGTAAACCTGAAGTGAAGCATCGGAATCTATAACTAGTGTCACAGGAATGGTTCAAAACATAGACAGTAAGAAAGGTCAGACTTCTTGTACTTAAGGCGGCATTGTGCCTTTTGTATTTAATCCGATGCAATATCTGTGTTTCTTCGTCAATAAGAAGGTCAGAGGGATACAGTAAACCTGATGTGAAGCATCGGAATCTATAACTAGTGTCACAGAAATGGTTCAAAACATAGACAGTAAGAAGAGCCAGACTTCTTGTACTTGAGTCGGCATTGTGCCTTTTGTATTTAATTCCGATCCGTGTTACATCGTCAATAAGAATTTCAGAGGGATACAGTAAACATGAAGTGAAGCATCGGAATCTGTAACTAGTGTCACAGGAATGGTTCAAATCATAGGCAGTAAGAATAGTCAGTGTTCTTGTACTGATGTCGGCATTGTGCCTTTTGTATTTAATTCCGATGAATTTTCTGTGTTTGACGTCAATAAGAAGGTCCGAGGGATACAGCAAACCTGAAGGTCCGAGGGATACAGCAAACCTGAAGTGAAGCATCGGAATCTATAAATAGTGTCACAGGAATGGTTCAAAACATAGTCAGTAAGAAGAGTCAGTTATCTTGTACTTAAGTCGGCATTGTGCCTTTTGTATTTAATTCCGATGCAATTTCTGTGTTTCATCGTTAATAAGAAGGTCAGAGGGATACAGTAAACCTGAAGTGAGGCATCGGAATCTATGACTAGTGTCACAGGAATGGTTCAAAACATTGACAGTAAGATGAGTCAGTTTTCTTGTACTTACGTTGGCATTGAATCTTTTGACTATAATTACGGTGCAATTTCTGTGTCTCTTCGTCAATAAGAAGGTCTGAGGGATACAGTAAACCTGAAGGCAAGCATCGGAAACTATAACTAGTGTCACAGAATTGGTTCAAAACATAGACAGTGAGAAGAGCCAGTCTTCTTGTACTTGAGTCGGCATTGTGCATTTTGTATTTAATTACGATGCAATTTATGTGTTTCTTCGTCAAAAAGAAGGTCAGAGGCACAGTAAACCTGAAGTGAAGCATCGGAATCTATAACTAGTGTCACAGGAATGGTTCACAACATAGACAGTAAGAAGAGCCAGTCTTCTTGTACTTGCGTCGGCATTGTGCCTTTTGTATTTAATTCGGATGCAACTTCTGTGTTTCATCATCAATAAGAGCGTCACAGGGATACAGTAAACTTGAAGTGAAGCATCGGAATCTATAACTAGTGTCACAGGAATGGTTCAAAACATAGACAGTAAGAAGAGTCAGTCTTCTTGTGCTTAAGTCCGCATTGTGCCTTTTGTATTTAATTCCGATGCAATTTACGTGTTTCATCGTCAATAAGTAGGTCAGAGGGATACAGTAAACCTGAAGTGAAGCATCGGAATCTGTAACTAGCGTCACAGGAATGGTTCAAACCATAGACAGTAAGATGAGTTAGTGTTCTTGTACTGAAGTCGGCATTGTGCCTTTTGTATTTAATTCCAATGCAATTTCTGTGTTTCATCGTCAATAAGAAGGTCACAGGGATACAGTAAACTTGAAATGAAGCAACAGATTCTATAACTAGTGTCACATGAATGGTTCAAAACATAAACAGTAAGAAGAGTCAGTTTTCTTGTACTTAGGTCGGCAGTGTGCCTTTTGTATTTAATTCCGATGCAATTTCTGTGTTTCATCGTCAATAAGAAGGTCACAGGGATACAAAAAACCTGAAATGAAGCAACGGAATCTATAACTAGTGTCACAGGAATGGTTCAAAACATAAACAGTAAGAAGAGTCAGTTATCTTGTACTTAAGTCGGCATTGTGCCTTTTGTATTTAATTCCGATGCAATTTCTGTGTTTCATCGTCAATAAGAACGTCAGAGGGATACAGTAAACCTGACGTGAAGCATCGGAATCTATAACTAGTGTCACAGGAATGGTTCAAAACATAGACAGTAAGAAGAGTCACTCTTCTTGTGCTTAAGTCGGCATTGTGCCTTTTGTATTTAATTCCGATGCAATTTCTGCGTTTCATCGTCAATAAGAAGGTCACAGGGATACAAAAAACCTGAAATGAAGCAACGGAATCTATAACTAGTGTCACAGGAATGGTTCAAAACATAAACAGTAAGAAGAGTCAGTTTTCTTGTACTTAGGTCGGCATTGTGCCTTCTGTATTTAATTCCGATGCAATTTCTGTGTTTCATCGTCAATAAGAAGGTCAGAGGGATACAGTAAACCTGAAGTGAAGCATCGAAATTTATAACTAGTGTCACAGGATTGGTTCAAAACATAGACAGTAAGAAGGGTCAGTCTTCGTGTACTTAAGTCGGCATTGTGCCTTCTGTATTTAATTCCGATGCAATATCTGTGTTTCTTCGTCAATAGGAAGGTCAGAGGGATACAGTAAACCTGAAGTGAAGCATCGGAATCTATAACTAGTGTCACAGGAATGGTTCAAACCATAGACAGTAAGATGGGTAAATGTTCTTGTCACGAAGTCGGCATTGTGCCTTTTGTATTTAATTAAGATGCAATTTCTGTGTTTCATCTTCAATAAGAAGGTCAGAGGGATACTGTAAACCTGAAGTGAAGCATCGAAACCTTTAACTAGTGTCACAGGAATGGTTCAAAACATAGACAGTAAGAAGAGTCAGTCTTCTTGTACTTAAGACGGCATTGTGCATTTTGTATATAATTCCGATGCAATTTCAGTGCTTCATCGTCAATAAGAAGGTCAGCTGGATACAGTAAACCTGAAGTGAAGCATCGGAATCTATAACTAGCGTCACAGGAATGGTTCAAAACATAGACAGTAAGAAGAGCCAGTCTTCTTGTACTTGAGCCGGCATTGTGCCTTTTGTATTTAATTCCGATGAATTTTCTGTGTTTGATAGTCAATAAGATGGTCAGAGGGATACAGTAAACCTGAAGTGAAGCATCGGAATCTATTACTAGTGTCACAAGAATGGTTCAAACCGTAGACAGTAAGAAGTGACAGTGTTCTTGTACTTAAGTCGGCATTGTGCCTTTTGTATTTAATTAAGATGCAAATTCTGTGTTTCATCATCAATAAGAAGGTGAAAGGGATACAGAAACCCTGAAGTGAAGCATCGGAATATATAACTAGTGTCACAGGAATGGTTCAAAACATAGGCAGTAAGAAGAGTCAGTCCTCTTGTACTTAAGTTGGCATTGTGCCTTTTGTATATAATTCTGATGCAATTTCTGTGTTTCATCGTCAATAAGAAGCTCACAGGGATACTGCAAACCTGAAGTGAAGCATACGGAATCTATAACTAGTGTCACAGGAATTTTTCAAAACATAGACAGTAAGAAGAGTCAGTTTTTTTGTACTTCAGTCGGCATTGTGCTTTTGTATTGAATTCCGATGCAATTTCTGTGTTTCATCGTCAATACGAAGGTCAGAGGGATACAGTAAACCTGAAGTGAAGCATCGGAATCTATAACTAGTGTCACAGGAATGGTTCAAAACATAGACAGTAAGAAGGGTCAGTCTTCTTGTACTTAAGTCGGCATTGTGCCTTTTGTATTTAATCCGATGAAATATCTGTGTTTCTTCGTCAATAAGAAGGTCAGAGGGATACAGTAAACCTGAAGTGAAGCATCGGAATCTATAACTAGTGTCACAGAAATGGTTCAAAACATAGACAGTAAGAATAGTCAGTCTTCTTGTGCTTAAGTCGGCATTGTGCATTTTGTATATGATTCCGATGCAATTTACGTGTTTCATCGTCAATAAGTAAGTCAGAGGGATACAGTAAACCTGAAATGAAGCATCGGAATCTATAACTAGTGTCATAGGAATGGTTCAAACCATAGACAGAAAGATTAGTTAGTGTTCTTGTACTGAAGTCGGCATTGTGAATTTTGTATTTAATTAAGATGCAATTTCTCTGTTTCATCGTCAATAAGATCGTCAGAGGGATACAGTAAACCTGAAGTGAAGCATCGAAATCTTTAAGTAGTGTCACAGGAATGGTTAAAACCATAGACAGTAAGAAGAGTCAGTCTTCTTGTACTTAAGTCAGCATTGTGCCTTTTGTATATAATTCCGATGCAATTTCTGTGCTTCATCGTCAATAAGGTGAGCTGGCTACAGTAAACCTGAAGTGAAGCATCGGAATCTATAACTAGTGTCACAGGAATGGTTCAAATCATAGACGGTAAGAAGAGCCAGTCTTCTTGTACTTGAGTCGGCTTTGTGCCTTTTGTATTTAATTCCGATGACTTTTCTGTGTTTGATCGTCAATAAGAAGGTCAGAGGGATACAGTAAACCTGAAGTGAAGCATCGGAATCTATTACTAGTGTCACAGGAATGGTTCAAACCATAGACAGTAAGAAGGGTCAGTGTTCATGTACTTAAGTCGGCATTGTGCCTTTTGTATTTATTTAAGATGCAATTTCTGTGTTTCATCGTCAATACGATGGTCAGAGGGATACAGTAAACCTGAAGTGAAGCATCGAAATCTATAACTAGTGTCACAGGAATGGTTCAAAACATAGACAGTGAGAAGGGGCAGTCTTCTTGTACTTAAGTCGGCATTGTGACTTTTGTATTTAATTCGATGCCATATCTGTGTTTCTTCGTCAATAAAAAGGGTCAGAGGGATACAGTAAACCTGAAGTGAAGCATCGGAAACTATAACTAGTGTCACAGAAATGGTTCAAGAAATAGACGGTAAGAAGAGCCAGTATTCTTTTACTGAAGTCGGCATTGTGCCTTTTGTATATAATTCCGATGAATTTTCTGTGTTTGGTCGTCAATAGGAAGGTCCGAGGGATACAGCAAACCTGAAGTGAAGCATCGGAATCTATAACTAGTGTCACAGGAAAGGTTCAAACCGTAGACAGTAAGAAGAGTCAGTGATCTTGTACTGAAGTCGGCATTGTGCCTTTTGTATTTAATTAAGATGCAATTTTTGTGTTTCATCGTCAATAAGAAGGTAAGAGGGAGACAGTAAACCTGCAGTGAAGCATCGGAATCTATAACTAGTGTCACAGGAATGGTTCAAAACATAGACAGAAAGAAGAGTCAGTCTTCTTGTACTTAAGTCGCCATTGTGCCTTTTGTATTTAATTCCGATGCAATTTCTGTCTTTCATCGTTAATAAGAAGGTCAGAGGGATACAGTAAACCTGAAGTGAAGCATCGGAATCTATGATTAGTGTCACAGGAATGGTTCAAAACATAGACAGTAAGAAGAGTCAGTCTTTTTGTACTTAAGTCGGATTTGTGCCTTTTGTATTTAATTCCGATGCAATTTCTGTGTTTCATCGTCAATACGAAGGTCAGAGGGATACAGTAAACCTGAAGTGAAGCATCGGAACCTATAACTAGTGTCACAGAAATGGTTCATAGCATAGTTAGTAAGAAGAGCCAGTCTTCTTGTACTTGAGTCGGCATTGTGCCGTTTGTATTTAATTCCGATGCAATTTACGTGTTTCATCGTCAATAAGAAGGTCAGAGGGATACAGTAAACCTGAAGTGAAGCATCGGAATCTATAACTAGTGTCACAGGAATGGTTCAAAACATAGACAGAAAGAAGAGTCAGTTTTCTTGTACTTAAGTCGCCATTGTGCCTTTTGTATTTAACTCCGAAGCAATTTTTGTGTTTCATCGTCAATAAGAAAGTCACAGGGATACAGTAAACCTGACGTGAAGCATCAGAATCTATAACTAGTGTCACAGGAATGGTTTAAACATAGACAGTAAGAAGAGTCAGTTTTCTTGTACTTAAGTCGGCATTGGGTCTTTTGAATATAATTACGGTGCAATTTCTGTGTCTCTTCGTCAATAAGAAGGTCAGAGGGCTACAGTAAACCTGAAGGGAAGCATCCGAAACTATAACTAGTGTCACAGAGATGGTTCAAAACATAGACAGTAAGAAGAGTCAGTGTTCTTGTACTGAAGTCGGCATTGTGCCTTTTGTATTTAATTAAGATGCAATGTTTGTGTTTCATCGTCAATAATAAGGTCAGAGGGATACAGTAAACCTGAAGTGAAGCATCGGAATCTATAAGTAGTGTCACTGGAATGGTTCAAAACATAGACAGTAAGAAGAAGCAGTCTTCTTGTACTTAAGTCGCAATTGTGCTTTTTGTATTTAATTAAGATGCAATTTCTGTGTTTCTTCGTCAATAAAAAGGTGGAAGGGATACAGTAAACCTGAAGTGAAGCATCGGAATCTATAACTAGTGTCACAGGAATGATTCAAAACATAGACAGTAAGAATAGTCAGCCTTCTTGTCCTTAAGTCGGCATTGTGCGTTTTGTATATGATTCCGATGCAATTTCTGTGTTTCATCGTCAATAAGAAGCCCAGAGGGATACAGTAAACCTGAAGTGAAGCATCGGAATCTATGACAAGTGTCACAGGAATGGTTCAAAACATAGACAGTAAGAAGAGTCAGTCTTTTTGTACTTAAGTCGGCTTTGTGCCTTATGTATTTAATTCCGATGCTATTTCTGTGTTTCATCGTCAATACGAAGGTCAGAGGGATACAGTAAACCTGATGTGAAGCATCGGAACCTATAACTAGTGTCACAGGAATCGTTCAAAACATAGACAGTAAGAAGAGTCAGTTATCTTGTACCTAAGTCGGCATTGTGCCTTTTGTATTTAATTCCGATGCAATTTCTGTGTTTCATCGTCAATACGAATGTCAGAGAGATACAGTAAACCTGAAGTGAAGCATCGAAATCTATAACTAGTGTCACAGGAATGGTTCAAAACATAGACAGTAAGAAGGGTCAGTGTTCTTGTACTTAAGTCGGCATTGTGCCTTTTGTATTTAATCCGATGCAATATCTGTGTTTCTTCGTCAATAAGAAGGTCAGAGGGATACAGTAAACCTGAAGTTAAGCATCGGAATCTATAACTTGTGTCACCGAAATGGTTCAAAACATAGACAGTAAGAAGAGCCAGTCTTCTTGTACTTGAGTCGGCATTGTGCTTTTGTATTTAATTCCGATTCAATTTCTGTGTTACATCGTCAATAAGAAGGTCAGAGGGATACAGCAAACCTGAAGTGAAGCATCGGAATCTATAACTAGTGTCACAGGAATGGTTCAAAACATAGTCAGTAAGAAGAGTCAGTTATCTTGTACTTAAGTCGGCATTGTGCCTTTTGTATTTAATTCCGATGCAATTTCTGTGTTTCATCGTTAATAAGAGGGTCAGAGGGATACTGTAAACCTGAAGTGAAGCATCGGAATCTATGACTAGTGTCACAGGAATGGTTCAAAACATAGACAGTAAGAAGAGTCAGTCTTTTTGTACTGAAGTCGGCATTGTGCCTTTTGTATTTAATTCCGATGAATTTTCTGTGTTAGATCGTCAATAAGAAGGTACGAGGGATACAGCAAACCTGAAGGTCCGAGGGATACAGCAAACCCGAAGTGAAGCATCGGAATCTATAACTAGAGTCACAGGAATGGTTCAAAACATAGACCGTAAGAAGGATCTGTCTTCTTGAACTTAAGTCGGCATTGTGCCTTTTGTATTTAATTCCGATGCAATTTCAGTATTTCTTCGTCAATAAGAAGGTCAGAGGGATACAGTATACCTGAAGTGAAGCATCGGAATCTATAACTAGTGTCACAGAAATGGTTCAAAACATAGACAGTAAGAAGAGTCAGTCTTCTTGTACTTATGTCGGCATTGTGCCTTTTGTAAATAATTCCGATGCAATTTCTGTGTTTCATCGTCAATAAGAAACTGAGAGGGATACAGTAAATCTGAAGTGAAGCATCGGAATCTATAACTAGTGTCACAGGAATGGTTCAAAACATAGACAGTAAGAAGAGTCATTCTTCTTGTACTTAAGTCGGCATTGTGCCTTTTGTATTTAATTCCGATGCAATTTACGTGTTTCTTCGTCAATAAGAAGGTCAGAGGGATACAGTAAACCTGAAGTGAAGCATCGGAATCTATAACTAGTGTCACAGGAATGGTTCAAAACATAGACAGTAAGAAGAGTCAGTCTTTTTGTACTTAAGTCGGCATTGTGCCTTTTGTATTTAATTCCGATGCAATTTCTGTGTTTCATCGTCAATACGAAAGTCAGAGGGATACAGTAAACCTGAAGTGAAGCATCGGAATCTATAACTAGTGTCACAGGAAAGGTTCAAAACATAGACAGTAAGAAGGGTCAGTCGTCTTGTACTTAAGTCGGCGTTGTGCCTTTTGTATTTAATTCCGATGCAATTTTCGTGTTTCATCGTCAATAAGAAGGTCAGAGGAATACAGTAAACGTGAAGTGAAGCATCTGAATCTATAACTAGTGTCTAAGGAATGGTTCAAAACATAGACAGTAAGAAGAGTCAGTTTTCTTGTACATAAGTCGGCATTGTGCCTTTTGTAATTAATTCCGATGCAATTTCTGTTTTTCATCGTCAATAAGAAGGTCACAGGGAGACAGTAAACCTGAACTGAAGTATCGGAATCTATAACTAGTGTCACAGGAATGGTTCAAATCATAGACAGTAAGAAGAGTCAGTTTTCGTGTACTTAGGTCGGCATTGGGCCTTTTGAATATAATTACGATGCAATTTCTGTGCTTCTTCGTCAATAAGAAGGTCTGAGGGAAGCAGTAAACTTGAAGGGAAGCATCGGAATCTATAACTAGTGTCACAGAAATGGTTCAAAACATAGACAGTAAGAAGAGCCAGTCTTCTTGTACTTGAGTCGGCATTGTGCCCTTTGTATTTAATTCCGATGCAATTTACGTGTTTCATCGCCAATACGAAGGTCCGAGGGATACAGTATACCTGAAGTGAAGCATCGGAATCTATACCTAGTGTCACAGGAATGGTTGAAATCATAGTCAGTAAGAAGAGTCAGTTATCTTGTACTTAAGTCGGCATTGTGCCTTTTGTATTTCATTCCGATACAATTTCTGTGTTTCATCGTTAATAAGAAGGTCAGAGGGATACAGTAAACCTGAAGTGAAGCATCGGAATCTATGACTAGTGTCACAGGAATGGTTCAAAACATAGACAGTAAGAAGAGTCAGTCTTTTTGTACTGAAGTCGGCATTGTGCCTTTTGTATTTAATTCCGATGAATTTTCTGTGTTAGATCGTCAATAAGAAGGTACGAGGGATACAGCAAACCTGAAGGTCCGAGGGATACAGCAAACCTGAAGTGAAGCATCGGAATCTATAACTAGTGTCACAGGAATGGTTCAAAACATAGACAGTAAGAAAAGTCAGTCTTCTTGTACTTAAGTCGACTTTGTGCCTTTTGTATTTAATTCCGATGCAATTTCTGTGTTTCATCGTCAATACGAAGGTCAGAGGGATACAGTAAACTTGAAGTGAAGCATCGGAATCTATAACTAGTGTCACAGGAATCGTTCAAAACATAGACAGTAAGTAGGGTCAGTCTTCTTGTACTTAAGTCGGCATTGTGCTTTTTGTATTTATTTCCGATGCAATATCTGTGTTTCTTCGTCATTAAGAAGGTCAGAGGGATACAGTAAACCTGAAGTGAAGCATCGGAATCTATAACTAGTGTCACAGAAATGGTTCAAAACATAGTTAGTAAGAAGAGCCAGTCTTCTTCTACTTCAGTCGGCATTGTGCCTTTTGTATTTAATTCCGATGCAATTTACGTGTTTCATCGTCAATAAGAAGCTCAAAGGGATACAGTAAACCTGAAGTAAAGCATCGGAATCTATAACTAGTGTCACAGGAATGGTTCAAATCATAGTCAGTAAGAAGAGTCAGTTATCTTGTACTTAAGCCGGCATTGTGCCTTTTGTATTTAATTCCGATCAATTTCTGGGTTTCATCGTTAATAAGAAGGTCAAAGGGTTACAGTAAACCTGAAGTGAAGCATCGGAATCTATAACTAGTGTCACAGGAATGGTTCAAACATAGACAGCAAGAAGAGTCAGTCTTTTTGTACATAAGTCGGCATTGTGCCTTTTGTATTTAATTCCGATGAATTTTCTGTGTTTGATCGTCAATAAGAAGGTCAGAGGGATACAGTAAACCTGAAGTGAAGTATCGGAATCTATTACTAGTGTCACAGGAATGGTTCAAACCATAGACAGTAAGAAGAGTCAGTGTTCTTGTACTTAAGTCGGCATTGTGCCTTTTGTATTTAATTAAGATGCAATTACTGTGTCTCATCGTCAATAGGAAGGTGAAAGGGATACAGTTAACCTGAAGTGAACCATCGGAATCTATAACTAGTGTCACAGAAATGGTTCAAAACATAGACAGTAAGAAGAGCCAGTCTTCTTGTACTTGAGTCGGCATTGTGCCTTTTGTATTTAATTCCGATGCAATTTACGTGTTTCATCGTCAATACTAAGGTCCGAGGGATACAGTATACCTGAAGTGAAGCATCGGAATCTATACCTAGTGTCACAGGAATGGTTCAAATCATAGTCAGTAAGAAGAGTCAGTTATCTTGTACTTAAGTCGGCATTGTGCCTTTTGTATTTAATTCCGATGCAATTTCTGTGTTTCATCGTTAATAAGAAGGTCAGAGGGATACAGTAAACCTGAAGTGAAACATCGGAATCTATGACTAGTGTCACAGGAATGGTTCAAAACATAGACAGTAAGAAGAGTCAGTCTTTTTGTACTGAAGTCGGCATTGTTCCTTTTGTATTTAATTCCGATGAATTTTCTGTGTTAGATCGTCAATAAGAAGGTACGAGGGATACAGCAAACCTGAAGGTCCGAGGGATACAGCAAACCTGAAGTGAAGCATCGGAATCTATAAATAGTGTCACAGGAATGGTTCAAAACATAGTCAGTAAGAAGAGTCAGTTATCTTGTACTTAAGTCGGCATTGTGCCTTTTGTATTTAATTCCAATGCAATTTCTGTGTTTCATCGTTAATAAGAAGGTCAGAGGGATACAGTAAACCTGAAGTGAAGCATCAGAATCTATGACTAGTGTCACAGGAATGGTTCAAAACATAGACAGTAAGAAAAGTCAGTCTTCTTGTACTTAAGTCGGCTTTGTGCCTTTTGTATTTAATTCCGATGCAATTTCTGTGTTTCATCGTCAATACGAAGGTCAGAGGGATACAGTAAACCTGAAGTGAAGCATCGGAATCTATAACTAGTGTCACAGGAATCGTTCAAAATATAGACAGTAAGTAGGGTCAGTCTTCTTGTACTTAAGTCGGCATTGTGCTTTTTGTATTTAATTCCGATGCAATATCTGTGTTTCTTCGTCATTAAGAAGGTCAGAGGGATACAGTAAACCTGAAGTGAAGCATCGGAATCTATAACTAGTGTCACAGAAATGGTTCAAAAGATAGTTAGTAAGAACAGCCAGTCTTCTTCTACTTCAGTCGGCATTGTGCCTTTTGTATTTAATTCCGATGCAATTTACGTGTTTCATCGTCAATAAGAATGTCAGAGGGATACAGTGAACCTGAAGTGAAGCATCGGAATCTATAACTAGTGTCACAGGAATGGTTTAAACATAGACAGTAAGAAGCGCCAGTCTTCTTTAACTTGGGTCGGAATTGTGCCTTTTGTACTTAATTCGGATGCAATTTACGTGTTTCATCGTCAATACGAAGGTCCGAGGGATACAGTATACCTGAAGTGAAGCATCGGAATCTATACCTAGTGTCACAGGAATGGTTGAAATCATAGTCAGTAAGAAGAGTCAGTTATCTTGTACTTAAGTCGGCATTGTGCCTTTTGTATTTAATTCCGATGCAATTTCTGTTTTTCATCGTTAATAAGAAGGTCAGAGGGATACAGTAAACCTGAAGTGAAGCATCGGAATCTATGACTAGTGTCTCAGGAATGGTTCAAAACATAGACAGTAAGAAGAGTCAGTCTTTTTGTACTGAAGTCGGCATTGTGCCTTTTGTATTTAATTCCGATGAATTTTCTGTGTTAGATCGTCAATAAGAAGGTACGAGGGATACAGCAAACCTGAAGGTCCGAGGGATACAGCAAACCTGAAGTGAAGCATCGGAATCTATAACTAGTGTCACAGGAATGGTTCAAAACATAGTCAGTAAGAAGAGTCGGTTATCTTGTACTTAAGTCGGCATTGTGCCTTTTGTATTTAATTCCGATGCAATTTCTGTGTTTCATCGTTAATAAGAAGGTCAGAGGGATACAGTAAACCTGAAGTGAAGCATCAGAATCTATGACTAGTGTCACAGGAATGGTTCAAAACATAGACAGTAAGAAAAGTCAGTCTTCTTGTACTTAAGTCGACTTTGTGCCTTTTGTATTTAATTCCGATGCAATTTCTGTGTTTCATCGTCAATACGAAGGTCAGAGGGATACAGTAAACTTGAAGTGAAGCATCGGAATCTATAACTAGTGTCACAGGAATCGTTCAAAACATAGACAGTAAGTAGGGTCAGTCTTCTTGTACTTAAGTCGGCATTGTGCTTTTTGTATTTAATTCCGATGCAATATCTGTGTTTCTTCGTCATTAAGAAGGTCAGAGGGATACAGTAAACCTGAAGTGAAACATCGGAATCTATAACTAGTGTCACAGAAATGGTTCAAAACATAGTTAGTAAGAAGAGCCAGTCTTCTTATACTTCAGTCGGCATTGTGCCTTTTGTATTTAATTCCGATGCAATTTACGTGTTTCATCGTCAATAAGAAGCTCAAAGGGATACAGTAAACCTGAAGTAAAGCATCGGAATCTATAACTAGTGTCACAGGAATGGTTCAAATCATAGTCAGTAAGAAGAGTCAGTTATCTTGTACTTAAGCCGGTATTGTGCCTTTTGTATTTAATTCCGATCAATTTCTGGGTTTCATCGTTAATAAGAAGGTCAAAGGGTTACAGTAAACCTGAAGTGAAGCATCGGAATCTATTACTAGTGTCACAGGAATGGTTCAAACCATAGACAGTAAGAAGAGTCAGTGTTCTTGTACTTAAGTCGGCATTGTGCCTTTTGTATTTAATTAAGATGCAATTACTGTGTCTCATCGTCAATAAGAAGGTGAAAGGGATACAGTTAACCTGAAGTGAACCATCGGAATCTATAACTAGTGTCACAGAAATGGTTCAAAACATAGACAGTAAGAAGAGCCAGTCTTCTTGTACTTGAGTCGGCATTGTGCCTTTTGTATTTAATTCCGATGCAATTTACGTGTTTCATCGTCAATACTAAGGTCCGAGGGATACAGTATACCTGAAGTGAAGCATCGGAATCTATACCTAGTGTCACCGGAATGGTTCAAATCATAGTCAGTAAGAAGAGTCAGTTATCTTGTACTTAAGTCGGCATTGTGCCTTTTGTATTTAATTCCGATGCAATTTCTGTGTTTCATCGTTAATAAGAAGGTCAGAGGGATACAGTAAACCTGAAGTAAAGCATCGGAATCTATGACTAGTGTCACAGGAATGGTTCAAAACATAGACAGTAAGAAGAGTCAGTCTTTTTGTACTGAAGTCGGCATTGTGCCTTTTGTATTTAATTCCGATGAATTTTCTGTGTTAGATCGTCAATAAGAAGGTACGAGGGATACAGCAAACCTGAAGGTCCGAGGGATACAGCAAACCTGAAGTGAAGCATCGGAATCTATAAATAGTGTCACAGGAATGGTTCAAAACATAGACAGTAAGAAAAGTCAGTCTTCTTGTACTTAAGTCGGCTTTGTGCCTTTTGTATTTAATTCCGATGCAATTTCTGTGTTTCATCGTTAATACGAAGGTCAGAGGGATACAGTAAACCTGAAGTGAAGCATCGGAATCTATAACTAGTGTCACAGGAATCGTTCAAAACATAGACAGTAAGTAGGGTCAGTCTTCTTGTACTTAAGTCGGCATTGTGCTTTTTGTATTTAATTCCGATGCAATATCTGTGTTTCTTCGTCATTAAGAAGGTCAGAGGGATACAGTAAACCTGAAGTGAAGCATCGGAATCTATAACTAGTGTCACAGAAATGGTTCAAAGCATAGTTAGTAAGAAGAGCCAGTCTTCTTCTACTTCAGTCGGCATTGTGCCTTTTGTATTTAATTCCGATGCAATTTACGTGTTTCATCGTCAATAAGAATGTCAGAGGGATACAGTGAACCTGAAGTGAAGCATCGGAATCTATAACTAGTGTCACAGGAATGGTTTAAACATAGACAGTAAGAAGCGCCAGTCTTCTTTAACTTGGGTCGGAATTGTGCCTTTTGTACTTAATTCGGATGCAACTTCTGTGTTTCATCATCAATAAGAGCGTCAGAGGGATACAGTAAACCTAAAGTGAAGCATCGGAATCTATAACTAGTGTCACAGGAATGGTTCAAAACATTGACAGTAAGAAGAGTCAGTCTTCTTGTACTTATGTCGCCATTGTGCCTTTTGTAAATAATTCCGATGCAATTTCTGTGTTTCATCGTCAATAAGAAGCTCAGAGGGATACGGTAAATCTGAAGTGAAGCATCGGAATCTATAACTAGTGTCACAGGAATGGTTCAAAAGATAGACAATAAGAAGGGGCATTCTCTTGTTCTTAAGTCGGCATTGTGCCTTTTGTATTTAATTCCGATGCAATTTACGTGTTTCATCGTCAATAAGAAGGTCAGAGGGATACAGTAAACCTGAAGTGAAGCATCGGAATCTATAACTAGTGTCACAGGAATGGTTCAAACATAGACAGTAAGAAGAGTCAGTCTTTTTGTACTTAAGTCGGCATTGTGCCTTTTGTATTTATTTCCGATGTATTTTCTGTGTTTGATCGTCAATAAGAAGGTCAGAGGGAAACAGTATACATGATGTGAAGCATGGGAATCTATTAGTAGTGTCAAAGGAATGGTTCAAACCAATGACAGTAAGAAGAGTCAGTGTTCTTGTACTTAAGTCGGCATTGTGCCTTTTGTATTTAATTAACATGCAATTTCTGTGTTTCATCGTCAATAAGAAGGTGAAAGGGATACAGTAAACCTGAAGTGAAGCATCGGAAACTGTAACTAGTGTCACAGGAATGGTTCAAAACATAGACAGTAAGAAGAGTCAGTCTTCTTGTACTTAAGTCGACATTGTGCCTTTTGTATATATTTCCGATGCAATTTCTGTGTTTCATCGTAAATAAGAAGCTGACAAGGATACAGTAACCCTGAAGTGAAGCATCGGAATCTATAACTAGTGTCACAGGCATGGTTCAAAACATAGACAGTAAGTAGAGTCAGTCTTTTTGTACTTAAGTCGGCATTGTGAATTTTTTTTTTAATTCCGGTGCAATTTCTGTGTTTCATCGTCAATACGAAGGTCAGAGGGATACAGTAAACCTGAAGTGAAGCATCGGAATCTATAACTAGAGTCACAGGAATGGTTCAAAACATAGACCGTAAGAAGGATCGGTCTGCTTGAACTTAAGTCAGCATTGTGCCTTTTGTATTTAATTCCGATGCATTTTCTGTATTTCTTCGTCAGTAAGAAGGCCATAGGGATACAGTATACCTGAAGTGAAGCATCGGAATCTATAACTAGTGTCACAGAAATGGTTCAAAACATAGACAGTAAGAAGAGTCAGTCTTCTTGTACTTATGTCGGCATTGTGCCTTTTGTAAATAATTCCGATGCAATTTCTGTGTTTCATCGTCAATAAGAAGCTGAGAGGGATACAGTAAATCTGAAGTGAAGCATCGGAATCTATAACTAGTGTCACAGGAATGGTTCAAAACATAGACAGTAAGAAGAGGCATTCTTCTTGTACTTAAGTCGGCATTGTGCCTTTTGTATTTAATTCCGATGCAATTTACGTGTTTCATCGTCAATAGGAAGGGCAGAGGGATACAGTAAACCTGAAGTGAAGCATCGGAATCTATAACTAGTGTCACAGGAATGGTTCAAAACATAGACAGTAAGAACAGTCAGTCTTTTTGTACTTAAGTCGGCATTGTGCCTTTTGTATTTTATTCCGATGCAATTTCTGTGTTTCATCGTCAATACGAAAGTCAGAGGCATATAGTAAACCTGAAGTGAAGCATCGGAATCTACAACTAGTGCCACAGGAATGGTTAAAAGCATAGACAGTAAGAAGGGTCCGTCTTCTTGTTCTTACGTCAGCATTGTGCCTTTTGTAATTAATTCCGATGCAATATCTGTGTTTTTTCGTCATTAAGAAGGTCAGACGGATACAGTAAAACTGAAGTCAAGCATCGGAATCTATAACTAGTGTCACAGAAATGGTTCAAAACATAGACAGTAAGAAGAGCCAGTCTTCTTGTACTTGAGTCGGCATTGTGCCTTTTGTATTTAATTAGGATGCAACGTCTGTGTTTCATCGTCAATAAGAAGGTCAGAGGGATACGGTAAACCTGAAGTGAAGCATCGGAATCTATAACTAGTGTCACAGGAATGGTTCAAAACATAGACAATAAGAAGACCCATTCTTCTTATACTTATATCGGCATTGTGCCTTTTGTATTTAATTCCGATGCATTTTCTGTGTTTCATCGTCAATAAGAAGGTCGCAGGGAGACAGTAAACCTGAACTGAAGCATCGGAATCTATAACTAGTGTCACAGGAATGGTTCAATACTTAGACAGTAAGAAGAGCCAGTCTTCTTGTACTTGGGTTGACATTGTGCCTTTTGTATTTAATTCGGATGCAACTTCTGTGTTTCATCGTCAATAAGAGCGTCAGAGGGATACAGTAAACCTGAAGTGAAGCATCGGAATCTATTACTAGTGTCACAGGAATGGTTCAAAACATAGACAGTTGGAAGAGTCAGTCTTCTTGTACTTAATTCGGCATTGTGCCTTTTGTATTTAACTAAGATTTAATTTCTGTGTTTCATCGTCAATAATAAGGTCAGAGGCATACAGTAAACCTGATGTGAAGCATCGGAATCTATAACTAGTGTCACAGGAATGGTTCAAATCATAGTCACTAAGAAGAGTCAGATATCTTGTACTTAAGTCGGCATTGTGCTTTTTGTATTTATTTCCGATGCAATTTACGTGTTTCATCGTCAATAAGAAGGTCAGAGGGATACAGTAAACCTGAAGTGAAGCTTCGGAATCTATAAGTAGTGACACAGGAATAGTTCAAAACATAGACAGTAGGAAGAGTCAGTTTTCTTGTGCTTAAGTCGGCATTGTGCCTTTTGTATATAATTCCGATGCAATTTCTGTGTTTCATCGTCAATAAGAAGCTCAGAGGGATACAGTAAACCTGAAGTGAAGCATCGGAATCTATAACTAGTGTCACAGGAATGGTTCAAACATAGACAGTAAGAAGAGTCAGTCTTTTTGTACTTAAGCCGGCATTGTGCCTTTTGTATTTAATTCCGATGAATTTTCTGTGTTTGATCGTCAATAAGAAGGTCAGAGGGAAACGGTATACATGATGTGAAGCATGGGAATCTATTACTAGTGGCACAGGAATGGTTCAAACCAATGACAGTAAGAAGAGTCAGTGTTCTTGTACTTAAGTCGGCATTGTGCCTTTTGTATTTAATTAACATACATTTTCTGTGTTTCATCGTCAATAAGAAGGTGAAAGGGATACAGTAAACCTGAAGTGAAGCATCGCAATCTATAACTAGTGTCACAGGAATGGTTCAAAACATAGACAGTAAGAAGAGTCAGTCTTCTTGTACTTAAGTCGACATTGTGCCTTTTGTATATTTCCGATGCAATTTCTGTGTTTCATCGTCAATAAGAAGCTCACAAGGATACAGTAACCCTGAAGTGAAGCATCGGAATCTATAACTAGTGTCACAGGCATGGTTCAAAACATAGACAGTAAGTAGAGTCAGTCTTTTTGTACTTAAGTCGGCATTGTGAATTTCTTTTTTAATTCCGGTGCAATTTCTGTGTTTCATCGTCAATACGAAGGTCAGAGGGATACAGTTAACCTGAAGTGAAGCATCGGAATCTATAACTAGAGTCACAGGAATGGTTCAAAACATAGACCGTAAGAAGGATCTGTCTTCTTGAACTTAAGTCGGCATTGTGCCTTTTGTATTTAATTCCGATGCAATTTCTGTATTTCTTCGTCAATAAGAAGGTCAGAGGGATACAGTATTTCTGAATTGAAGCATCGGAATCTATAACTAGTGTCACAGAAATGGTTCAAAACATAGACACTAAGAAGAGTCAGTCTTTTTGTACTTTAGTCGGCATTGTGCCTTTTGTATTTAATTCCGATGCAATTTCTGTGTTTCATCGTCAATACGAAATTTAGAGGGATACAGTAAACCTGAAGTGAAGCTTCGGAATCTATAACTAGTGTCACAGGAAAGGTTCAAAACATAGACAGTAAGAAGGGTCAGTCTTCTTGTACTTAAGTCGGCATTGTGCCTTTTGTGTTTAATTCCGATGCAATTTACGTGTTTCATCGTCAATAAGAAGGTCAGAGGAATACAGTAAACGTGAAGTGAAGCATCGGAATCTATAACTAGTGTCTAAGGAATGGTTCAAAACATAGACAGTAAGAAGAGTCAGTTTTCTTGTACATAAGTCGGCATTGTGCCTTTTGTAATTAATTCCGATGCAATTTCTGTTTTTCTTCGTCAATAAGAAGGTCACAGGGAGACAGTAAACCTGAACTGAAGTATCGGAATCTATAACTAGTGTCACAGGAATGGTTCAAATCATAGACAGTAAGAAGAGTCAGTTTTCTTGTACTTACGTCGGCATTGGGCCTTTTGAATATAATTACGATGCAATTTCTGTGCTTCTTCGTCAATAAGAAGGTCTGAGGGAAGCAGTAAACCTGAAGGGAAGCATCGGAATCTATAACTAGTGTAACAGAAATGGTTCAAAACATAGAGAGTAATAAGAGCCAGCCTTCTTGTACTTGTGTCGGCATTGTGCCTTTTCTATTTAATTCGGATGCAACTTCTGTGTTTCATCGCCAATAAGAGCGTCAGAGGGATATAGTAAACCTGAAGTGAAGCATCGGAATCTATACCTAGTGTCACAGGAATGGTTCAAAACATAGACAGTAGGAACAGTCAGTCTTCTTGTACTTAATTCGGCATTGTGCCTTTTGTATTTAATTAAGATTTAATTTCTGTGCTTCATCGTCAATAATAAGGTCAGAGGCATACAGTAAACCTGATGTGAAGCATCGGAATCTATAACTAGTGTCACAGGAATGGTTCAAATCATAGTCAGTAAGAAGAGTCAGTTATCTTGTACTTAAGTCGGCATTGTGCCTTTTGTATTTAATTCCGATGCAATTTCTGTGTTTCATCGTCAATAAGATGGTCAGAGGGATACGGTAAACCTGAAGTGAAGCATCGGAATCTATAACTAGTGTCACAGGAATGGTTCAAAACATAGACAATAAGAAGACCCATTCTTCTTATACTTATATCGGCATTGTGCCTTTTGTATTTAATTCCGATGCAATTTCTGTGTTTCATCGTCAATAAGAAGGTCACAGGGAGACAGTAAACCTGAACTGAAGCATCGGAATCTATAACTAGTGTCACAGGAATTTTTCAAAACATAGACAGTAAGAAGACCCTTTCTTCTTATACTTAAGTCGGCATTGTGCTTTTTGTATTTAATTCCGATGCAATTTACGTGTTTCATCGTCAATAAGAAGGTCAGAGGGATACAGTAAACCCTTAAGTGAAGCATCGGAATCTATAACTAGTGTCACAGGAATGGTTCAAAACATAGACAGTAAGAAGAGTCAGTTTTCATGTACTTAATTCGGCATTGGGCCTTTTGAATATTATTACGATACAATTTCTGTGTTTCTTCGTCAATAAGAAGGTCTGAGGGATACAGTAAACCTGAAGGGAAACATCGGAATCTATAACTAGTGTCACAGAAATGGTTCAAAACATAGACAGTAAGGAGAGCCAGTCTTCTTGTACTTGTGTCGGCATTGTGCCTTTCGTATTTAATTCCGATGCAATCTATGTGTTTCTTCGTCAATAAGAAGGTCAGAGGGACACAGTAAACCTGAAGTGAAGCATCGGAATCTATAACTAGTGTCACAGGAATGGTTCAAAACATAGACAGTAAGAAGAGCCAGTCTTCTTGTACTTGGGTCGGCATTGTGCCTTTTGTATTTAATTAAGATTTAATTTCTGTGCTTCATCGTCAATAATAAGGTCAGAGGCATACAGTAAACCTGATGTGAAGCATCGGAATCTATAACTAGTGTCACAGGAATGGTTCAAATCATAGTCAGTAAGAAGAGTCAGTTATCTTGTACTTAAGTCGGCATTGTGCCTTTTGTATTTAATTCCGATGCAATTTCTGTGTTTCATCGTCAATAAGATGGTCAGAGGGATACGGTAAACCTGAAGTGAAGCATCGGAATCTATAACTAGTGTCACAGGAATGGTTCAAAACATAGACAATAAGAAGACCCATTCTTCTTATACTTATATCGGCATTGTGCCTTTTGTATTTAATTCCGATGCAATTTCTGTGTTTCATCGTCAATAAGAAGGTCACAGGGAGACAGTAAACCTGAACTGAAGCATCGGAATCTATAACTAGTGTCACAGGAATTTTTCAAAACATAGACAGTAAGAAGACCCTTTCTTCTTATACTTAAGTCGGCATTGTGCTTTTTGTATTTAATTCCGATGCAATTTACGTGTTTCATCGTCAATAAGAAGGTCAGAGGGATACAGTAAACCCTTAAGTGAAGCATCGGAATCTATAACTAGTGTCACAGGAATGGTTCAAAACATAGACAGTAAGAAGAGTCAGTTTTCATGTACTTAATTCGGCATTGGGCCTTTTGAATATTATTACGATACAATTTCTGTGTTTCTTCGTCAATAAGAAGGTCTGAGGGATACAGTAAACCTGAAGGGAAACATCGGAATCTATAACTAGTGTCACAGAAATGGTTCAAAACATAGACAGTAAGGAGAGCCAGTCTTCTTGTACTTGTGTCGGCATTGTGCCTTTCGTATTTAATTCCGATGCAATCTATGTGTTTCTTCGTCAATAAGAAGGTCAGAGGGACACAGTAAACCTGAAGTGAAGCATCGGAATCTATAACTAGTGTCACAGGAATGGTTCAAAACATAGACAGTAAGAAGAGCCAGTCTTCTTGTACTTGGGTCGGCATTGTGCCTTTTGTATTTAATTAAGATTTAATTTCTGTGTTTCATCGTCAATAATAAGGTCAGAGGGATACAGTAAACCTGAAGTGAAGCATCGGAATCTATAACTAGTGTCACAGGGATTTTTCAAAAACATAGTTAGTAAGAAGAGTCAATCTTCTTGTACTTAAGTCGGCATTGGGCCTTTTGTATTTAATTAAGATGCAATTTCTGTGTTTCATCGTGAATAGGAAGGTGAAAGGGATACAGTAAACCTGGAGTGAAGCTTCGGAAATTTATAACTAGTGTCACAGGAATGGTTCAAATCATAGACAGTAGGAAGAGTCAGTCTTCTTGTACTTAAGTCGGCATTGTGCCTTATGTATATAATTCCAATGCAATTTCTGTGTTTCATCGTCAATAAGAAGCTTAGAGGGATACAGTAAACCTGAAGTGAAGCATCGGAATCAATAACTAGTGTCACAGGTATGGTTCAAAACATAGACAGTAAGAAGATTCAGTTTTCTTGTACTTAAGTCGGCATTGTGCCTTTTGTATTTAATTCCGATGCAATTTCTGTGTTTCATCGTCAATATGAAGGTCAGATCGATACAGTAAACCTGAAGTGAAGCATCTGAATCTATAACTAGCGTCACAGGAATGGTTCAAAACATAGACAGTAAGAATAGTCAGTCTTTTTGTACTTATGTGGGCATTGTGCCATTTGTATTTAATTCCGATGCAGTTTCTGTGATTCATCGTCTATACAAAGGTCAGAGGGATACAGTAAACCTGAAGTGAAGCATCGGAATCTATAACTAGTGTCACAGGAATGGTTCAAAACATAGACAGTAGGAAGGGTCAGTCTTCTTATACTTAAGTCGGCATTGGGCCTTTTGTATTTAATTCCGATGCAATATCTGTGTTTCTTCGTCAATAAGAAGGTCAGAGGGATACAGTAAACCTGAAGTGAAGCATCGGAATCTATAACTAGTGTCACAGAAATGGTTCAAAACATAGACAGTAAGAAAAGCCCGTCTTCTTGTAATTGAGTCGGCATTGTGCCTTTTGTATTTAATTCCGATGCAATTTCTGTGTTTCATCGTCAATAAGAAGGTCACAGGGATACAGTAAACCTGAAATGAAGCTTCGGAAACTATAACTAGTGTCACAGGAATGGTTCAAAACATAAACAATAAAAAGAGTCAGTTTTTTTGTACTAAGGTCGGCATTGTGCCTTTTGTATTTAATTCCGAAGCAATTTCTGTGTTTCATTGTCAATAAGAAGGTCAGAGGGATACAGTAAACCTGAAGGGAAGCATCGGAATTTATAACTAGTGTCACAGAAATGGTTCAAAACATAGACAGTAAGAAGAGACAGTCTTCTTGTACTTGAGTCGGCATTGTGCCTTTTGTATTTAATTCCGATTCAATTTCTGTGTTTTTTCGTCAATAAGATCGTCAGAGGGATACAGTAAACCAGAAATGAAGCATCGGAATCTATAACTAGAGTCACAGGAATGGTTCAAAACATAGACAGTAAGATGAGTTAGTGTTCTAGTACTGATGTCGGCATTGTGCCTTTTGTATTTAATTAAAATGCTATTTCTATGTTTCATCGTCAATAAGAAGGTCAGAGGGATACAGTAAACCTCAAGTGAAGCATCGGAATCTATAACTAGTGTCACAGGAATGGTTCAAATCATAGGCAGTAAGAAGAGTCAGTTATCTTGTACTTAAGCCGGTATTGTGCCTTTTGTATTTAATTCCGATCAATTTCTGGGTTTCATCGTTAATAAGAAGGTCAAAGGGTTATAGTAAACCTGAAGTGAAGCATCGGAATCTATTACTAGTGTCACAGGAATGGTTCAAACCATAGACAGTAAGAAGAGTCAGTGTTCTTGTACTTAAGTCGGCATTGTGCCTTTTGTATTTAATTAAGATGCAATTACTGTGTCTCATCGTCAATAAGAAGGTGAAAGGGATACAGTTAACCTGAAGTGAACCATCGGAATCTATAACTAGTGTCACAGAAATGGTTCAAAACATAGACAGTAAGAGGAGCCAGTCTTCTTGTACTTGAGTCGGCATTGTGCCTTTTGTATTTAATTCCGATGCAATTTACGTGTTTCATCGTCAATACTAAGGTCCGAGGGATACAGTATACCTGAAGTGAAGCATCGGAATCTATGACTAGTGTCACAGGAATGGTTCAAAACATAGACAGTAAGAAGAGTCAGTCTTTTTGTACTGAAGTCGGCATTGTGCCTTTTGTATTTAATTCCGATGAATTTTCTGTGTTAGATCGTCAATAAGAAGGTACGAGGGATACAGCAAACCTGAAGGTCCGAGGGATACAGCAAACCTGAAGTGAAGCATCGGAATCTATAACTAGTGTCACAGGAATCGTTCAAAACATAGACAGTAAGTAGGGTCAGTCTTCTTGTACTTAAGTCGGCATTGTGCTTTTTGTATTTAATTCCGATGCAATATCTGTGTTTCTTCGTCATTAAGAAGGTCAGAGGGATACAGTAAACCTGAAGTGAAGCATCGGAATCTATAACTAGTGTCACAGAAATGGTTCAAAACATATTTAGTAAGAAGAGCCAGTCTTCTTCTACTTCAGTCGGCATTGTGCCTTTTGTATTTAATTCCGATGCAATTTACGTGTTTCATCGTCAATAAGAATGTCAGAGGGATACAGTGAACCTGAAGTGAAGCATCGGAATCTATAACTAGTGTCACAGGAATGGTTTAAACATAGACAGTAAGAAGCGCCAGTCTTCTTTAACTTGGGTCGGAATTGTGCCTTTTGTACTTAATTCGGATGCAACTTCTGTGTTTCATCATCAATAAGAGCGTCAGAGGGATACAGTAAAACTAAAGTGAAGCATCGGAATCTATAACTAGTGTCACAGGAATGGTTCAAAACATTGACAGTAAGAAGAGTCAGTCTTCTTGTACTTATGTCGCCATTGTGCCTTTTGTAAATAATTCCGATGCAATTTCTGTGTTTCATCGTCAATAAGAAGCTCAGAGGGATACGGTAAATCTGAAGTGAAGCATCGGAATCTATAACTAGTGTCACAGGAATGGTTCAAAAGATAGACAATAAGAAGGGGCATTCTCTTGTTCTTAAGTTGGCATTGTGCCTTTTGTATTTAATTCCGATGCAATTTACGTGTTTCATCGTCAATAAGAAGGTCAGAGGGATACAGTAAACCTGAAGTGAAGCATCGGAATCTATAACTAGTGTCACAGGAATGGTTCAAACATAGACAGTAAGAAGAGTCAGTCTTTTTGTACTTAAGTCGGCATTGTGCCTTTTGTATTTATTTCCGATGAATTTTCTGTGTTTGATCGTCAATAAGAAGGTCAGAGGGAAACAGTATACATGATGTGAAGCATGGGAATCTATTAGTAGTGTCACAGGAATGGTTCAAACCAATGACAGTAAGAAGAGTCAGTGTTCTTGTACTTAAGTCGGCATTGTGCCTTTTGTATTTAATTAACA
Organism: Schistocerca piceifrons; assembly: GCF_021461385.2. Classification (NCBI taxonomy): domain Eukaryota; kingdom Metazoa; phylum Arthropoda; class Insecta; order Orthoptera; family Acrididae; genus Schistocerca; species Schistocerca piceifrons. The sequence goes on from NW_025728736.1 coordinate 33,623, forward strand.
TGCAATTTCTGTGTTTCATCGTCAATAAGAAGGTGAAAGGGATTCAGTAAACCTGAAGTGAAGCATCGGAATCTGTAACTAGTGTCACAGGAATGGTTCAAAACATAGACAGTAAGAAGAGTCAGTCTTCTTGTACTTAAGTCGACATTGTGCCTTTTGTATATATTTCCGATGCAATTTCTGTGTTTCATCGTCAATAAGAAGCTCACAAGGATACAGTAACCCTGAAGTGAAGCATCGGAATCTATAACTAGTGTCACAGGCATGGTTCAAAACATAGACAGTAAGTAGAGTCAGTCTTTTTGTACTTAAGTCGGCATTGTGAATTTTTTTTTTAATTCCGGTGCAATTTCTGTGTTTCATCGTCAATACGTAGGTCAGAGGGATACAGTAAACCTGAAGTGAAGCATCGGAATCTATAACTAGAGTCACAGGAATGGTTCAAAACATAGACCGTAAGAAGGATCTGTCTTCTTGAACTTAAGTCGGCATTGTGCCTTTTGTATTTAATTCCGATGCAATTTCTGTATTTCTTCGTCAATAAGAAGGCCTTAGGGATACAGTATACCTGAAGTGAAGCATCGGAATCTATAACTAGTGTCACAGAAATGGTTCAAAACATAGACAGTAAGAAGAGTCAGTCTTCTTGTACTTATGTCGGCATTGTGCCTTTTGTAAATAATTCCGATGCAATTTCTGTGTTTCATCGTCAATAAGAAGCTGAGAGGGATACAGTAAATCTGAAGTGAAGCATCGGAATCTATAACTAGTGTCACAGGAATGGTTCAAAACATAGACAGTAAGAGGAGGCTTCTTCTTGTACTTAAGTCGGCATTGTGCCTTTTGTATTTAATTCCGATGCAATTTACGTGTTTCATCGTCAATAAGAAGGTCAGAGGGATACAGTAAACCTGAAGTGAAGCATCGGAATCTATAACTAGTGTCACAGGAATGGTTCAAAACATAGACAGTAAGAACAGTCAGTCTTTTTCTACTTAAGTCGGCATTGTGCCTTTTGTATTTTATTCCGATGCAATTTCTGTGTTTCATCGTCAATACGAAAGTCAGAGGCATATAGTAAACCTGAAGTCAAGCATCGGAATCTACAACTAGTGCCACAGGAATGGTTAAATCATAGACAGTAAGAAGGGTCCGTCTTCTTGTACTTACGTCAGCATTGTGCCTTTTGTATTTAATTCCGATGCAATATCTGTGTTTCATCGTCAATAAGAAGGTCAGAGGGATACGGTAAACCTGAAGTGAAGCATCGGAATCTATAACTAGTGTCACAGGAATGGTTCAAAACATAGACAATAAGAAGACCCATTCTTCTTATACTTATATCGGCATTGTGCCTTTTGTATTTAATTCCGATGCATTTTCTGTGTTTCATCGTCAATAAGAAGGTCGCAGGGAGACAGTAAACCTGAACTGAAGCATCGGAATCTATAACTAGTGTCACAGGAATGGTTCAAAACTTAGACAGTAAGAAGAGCCAGTCTTCTTGTACTTGGGTTGACATTGTGCCTTTTGTATTTAATTCGGATGCAACTTCTGTGTTTCATCGTCAATAAGAGCGTCAGAGGGATACAGTAAACCTGAAGTGAAGCATCGGAATCTATTACTAGTGTCACAGGAATGGTTCAAAACATAGACAGTTGGAAGAGTCAGTCTTCTTGTACTTAATTCGGCATTGTGCCTTTTGTATTTAATTAAGATTTAATTTCTGTGTTTCATCGTCAATAATAAGGTCAGAGGCATACAGTAAACCTGATGTGAAGCATCGGAATCTATAACTAGTGTCACAGGAATGGTTCAAATCATAGTCACTAAGAAGAGTCAGATATCTTGTACTTAAGTCGGCATTGTGCTTTTTGTATTTAATTCCGATGCAATTTACGTGTTTCATCGTCAATAAGAAGGTCAGAGGGATACAGTAAACTTGAAGTGAAGCTTCGGAATCTATAACTAGTGACACAGGAATAGTTCAAAACATAGACAGTAGGAAGAGTCAGTTTTCTTGTGCTTAAGTCGGCATTGTGACTTTTGTATATAATTCCGATGCAATTTCTGTGTTTCATCGTCAATAAGAAGCTCAGAGGGATACAGTAAACCTGAAGTGAAGCATCGGAATCTATAACTAGTGTCACAGGAATGGTTCAAACATAGACAGTAAGAAGAGTCAGTCTTTTTGTACTTAAGTCGGCATTGTGCCTTTTGTATTTAATTCCGATGAATTTTCTGTGTTTGATCGTCAATAAGAAGGTCAGAGGGAAACAGTATACATGATGTGAAGCATGGGAATCTATTACTAGTGGCACAGGAATGGTTCAAACCAATGACAGTAAGAAGAGTCAGTGTTCTTGTACTTAAGTCGGCATTGTGCCTTTTGTATTTAATTAACATGCAATTTCTGTGTTTCATCGTCAATAAGAAGGTGAAAGGGATACAGTAAACCTGAAGTGAAGCATCGCAATCTATAACTAGTGTCACAGGAATGGTTCAAAACATAGACAGTAAGAAGAGTCAGTCTTCTTGTACTTAAGTCGACATTGTGCCTTTTGTATATTTCCGATGCAATTTCTGTGTTTCATCGTCAATAAGAAGCTCACAAGGATACAGTAACCCTGAAGTGAAGCATCGGAATCTATAACTAGTGTCACAGGCATGGTTCAAAACATAGACAGTAAGTAGTGTCAGTCTTTTTGTACTTAAGTCGGCATTGTGAATTTTTTTTTTAATTCCGGTGCAATTTCTGTGTTTCTTCGTCAATACGAAGGTCAGAGGGATACAGTTAACCTGAAGTGAAGCATCGGAATCTATAACTAGAGTCACAGGAATGGTTCAAAACATAGACCGTAAGAAGGATCTGTCTTCTTGTACTTATGTCGTCATTGTGCCCTTTGTAAATAATTCCGATGCAATTTCTGTGTTTCATCGTCAATAAGAAGCTGAGAGGGATACAGTAAATCTGAAGTGAAGCATCGGAGTCTATACTAGTGTCACAGGAATGGTTCAAAACATAGACAGTAAGAAGAGGCATTCTTCTTGTACTTAAGTCGGCATTGTGCCTTTTGTATTTAATTCCGATGCAATTTACGTGTTTCATCGTCAATAAGAAGGTCAGAGGGATACATTAAACCTGAAGTGAAGCATCGGAATCTATAACTAGTGTCACAGGAATGGTTCAAAACATAGACACTAAGAAGAGTCAGTCTTTTTGTACTTAAGTCGGCATTGTGCCTTTTGTATTTAATTCCGATGCAATTTACGTGTTTCATCGTCAATAAGAAGGTCAGAGGGATACAGTAAACCTGAAGTGAAGCATCGGAATCTATAACTAGTGTCACAGGAATGGTTCAAACATAGACAGTAAGAAGAGTCAGTCTTTTTGTACTTAAGTCGGCATTGTGCCTTTTGTATTTATTTCCGATGAATTTTCTGTGTTTGATCGTCAATAAGAAGGTCAGAGGGAAACAGTATACATGATGTGAAGCATGGGAATCTATTAGTAGTGTCACAGGAATGGTTCAAACCAATGACAGTAAGAAGAGTCAGTGTTCTTGTACTTAAGTCGGCATTGTGCCTTTTGTATTTAATTAACATGCAATTTCTGTGTTTCATCGTCAATAAGAAGGTGAAAGGGATACAGTAAACCTGAAGTGAAGCATCGGAATCTGTAACTAGTGTCACAGGAATGGTTCAAAACATAGACAGTAAGAAGAGTCAGTCTTCTTGTACTTAAGTCGACATTGTGCCTTTTGTATATATTTCCGATGCAATTTCTGTGTTTCATCGTCAATAAGAAGCTCACAAGGATACAGTAACCCTGAAGTGAAGCATCGGAATCTATAACTAGTGTCACAGGCATGGTTCAAAACATAGACAGTAAGTAGAGTCAGTCTTTTTGTACTTAAGTCGGCATTGTGAATTTTTTTTTTAATTCCGGTGCAATTTCTGTGTTTCATCGTCAATACGAAGGTCAGAGGGATACAGTAAACCTGAAGTGAAGCATCGGAATCTATAACTAGAGTCACAGGAATGGTTCAAAACATAGACCGTAAGAAGGATCTGTCTTCTTGAACTTAAGTCGGCATTGTGCCTTTTGTATTTAATTCCGATGCAATTTCTGTATTTCTTCGTCAATAAGAAGGCCATAGGGATACAGTATACCTGAAGTGAAGCATCGGAATCTATAACTAGTGTCACAGAAATGGTTCAAAACATAGACAGTAAGAAGAGTCAGTCTTCTTGTACTTATGTCGGCATTGTGCCTTTTGTAAATAATGCCGATGCAATTTCTGTGTTTCATCGTCAATAAGAAGCTGAGAGGGATACAGTAAATCTGAAGTGAAGCATCGGAATCTATAACTAGTGTCACAGGAATGGTTCAAAACATAGACAGTAAGAGGAGGCATTCTTCTTGTACTTAAGTCGGCATTGTGCCTTTTGTATTTAATTCCGATGCAATTTACGTGTTTCATCGTCAATAAGAAGGTCAGAGGGATACAGTAAACCTGAAGTGAAGCATCGGAATCTATAACTAGTGTCACAGGAATGGTTCAAAACATAGACAGTAAGAACAGTCAGTCTTTTTCTACTTAAGTCGGCATTGTGCCTTTTGTATTTTATTCCGATGCAATTTCTGTGTTTCATCGTCAATACGAAAGTTAGAGGCATATAGTAAACCTGAAGTCAAGCATCGGAATCTACAACTAGTGCCACAGGAATGGTTAAATCATAGACAGTAAGAAGGGTCCGTCTTCTTGTACTTACGTCAGCATTGTGCCTTTTGTATTTAATTCCGATGCAATATCTGTGTTTCATCGTCAATAAGAAGGTCAGAGGGATACGGTAAACCTGAAGTGAAGCATCGGAATCTATAACTAGTGTCACAGGAATGGTTCAAAACATAGACAATAAGAAGACCCATTCTTCTTATACTTATATCGGCATTGTGCCTTTTGTATTTAATTCCGATGCATTTTCTGTGTTTCATCGTCAATAAGAAGGTCGCAGGGAGACAGTAAACCTGAACTGAAGCATCGGAATCTATAACTAGTGTCACAGGAATGGTTCAAAACTTAGACAGTAAGAAGAGCCAGTCTTCTTGTACTTGGGTTGACATTGTGCCTTTTGTATTTAATTCGGATGCAACTTCTGTGTTTCATCGTCAATAAGAGCGTCAGAGGGATACAGTAAACCTGAAGTGAAGCATCGGAAACTATTACTAGTGTCACAGGAATGGTTCAAAACATAGACAGTTGGAAGAGTCAGTCTTCTTGTACTTAATTCGGCATTGTGCCTTTTGTATTTAATTAAGATTTAATTTCTGTGTTTCATCGTCAATAATAAGGTCAGAGGCATACAGTAAACCTGATGTGAAGCATCGGAATCTATAACTAGTGTCACAGGAATGGTTCAAATCATAGTCACTAAGAAGAGTCAGATATCTTGTACTTAAGTCGGCATTGTGCTTTTTGTATTTAATTCCGATGCAATTTACGTGTTTCATCGTCAATAAGAAGGTCAGAGGGATACAGTAAACCTGAAGTGAAGCTTCGGAATCTATAACTAGTGACACAGGAATAGTTCAAAACATAGACAGTAGGAAGAGTCAGTTTTCTTGTGCTTAAGTCGGCATTGTGACTTTTGTATATAATTCCGATGCAATTTCTGTGTTTCATCGTCAATAAGAAGCTCAGAGGGATACAGTATACCTGAAGTGAAGCATCGGAATCTATAACTAGTGTCACAGGAATGGTTCAAACATAGACAGTAAGAAGAGTCAGTCTTTTTGTACTTAAGTCGGCATTGTGCCTTTTGTATTTAATTCCGATGAATTTTCTGTGTTTGATCGTCAATAAGAAGGTCAGAGGGAAACAGTATACATGATGTGAAGCATGGGAATCTATTACTAGTGGCACAGGAATGGTTCAAACCAATGACAGTAAGAAGAGTCAGTGTTCTTGTACTTTAGTCGGCATTGTGCCTTTTGTATTTAATTAACATGCAATTTCTGTGTTTCATCGTCAATAAGAAGGTGAAAGGGATACAGTAAACCTGAAGTGAAGCATCGCAATCTATAACTAGTGTCACAGGAATGGTTCAAAACATAGACAGTAAGAAGAGTCAGTCTTCTTGTACTTAAGTCGACATTGTGCCTTTTGTATATTTCCGATGCAATTTCTGTGTTTCATCGTCAATAAGAAGCTCACAAGGATACAGTAACCCTGAAGTGAAGCATCGGAATCTATAACTAGTGTCACAGGCATGGTTCAAAACATAGACAGTAGGTAGAGTCAGTCTTTTTGTACTTAAGTCGGCATTGTGAATTTTTTTTTTAATTCCGGTGCAATTTCTGTGTTTCTTCGTCAATACGAAATTCAGAGGGATACAGTTAACCTGAAGTGAAGCATCGGAATCTATAACTAGAGTCACAGGAATGGTTCAAAACATAGACCGTAAGAAGGATCTGTCTTCTTGTACTTATGTCGTCATTGTGCCCTTTGTAAATAATTCCGATGCAATTTCTGTGTTTCATCGTCAATACGAAGCTGAGAGGGATACAGTAAATCTGAAGTGAAGCATCGGAGTCTATACTAGTGTCACAGGAATGGTTCAAAACATAGACAGTAAGAAGAGGCATTCTTCTTGTACTTAAGTCGGCATTGTGCCTTTTGTATTTAATTCCGATGCAATTTACGTGTTTCATCGTCAATAAGAAGGTCAGAGGGATACAGTAAACCTGAAGTGAAGCTTCGGAATCTATAACTAGTGACACAGGAATAGTTCAAAACATAGACAGTAGGAAGAGTCAGTTTTCTTGTGCTTAAGTCGGCATTGTGACTTTTGTATATAATTCCGATGCAATTTCTGTGTTTCATCGTCAATAAGAAGCTCAGAGGGATACAGTATACCTGAAGTGAAGCATCGGAATCTATAACTAGTGTCACAGGAATGGTTCAAAACATAGACACTAAGAAGAGTCAGTCTTTTTGTACTTAAGTCGGCATTGTGCCTTTTGTATTTAATTCCGATGCAATTTCTGTGTTTCATCGTCAATAAGAAGGTCACAGGGAGACAGTAAACCTGAACTGAAGTATCGGAATCTATAACTAGTGTCACAGGAATGGTTCAAATCATAGACAGTAAGAAGAGTCAGTTTTCTTGTACTTACGTCGGCATTGGGCCTTTTGAATATAATTACGATGCAATTTCTGTGCTTCTTCGTCAATAAGAAGGTCTGAGGGAAGCAGTAAACCTGAAGGGAAGCATCGGAATCTATAATTAGTGTCACAGAAATGGTTCAAAACATAGACAGTAATAAGAGCCAGACTTCTTGTACTTGTGTCGGCAATGTGCCTTTTCTATTTAATTCGGATGCAACTTCTGTGTTTCATCGTCAATAAGAGCGTCAGAGGGATATAGTAAACCTGAAGTGAAGCATCGGAATCTATACCTAATGTCACAGGAATGGTTCAAAACATAGACAGTAGGAACAGTCAGTCTTCTTGTACTTAATTCGGCATTGTGCCTTTTGTATTTAATTAAGATTTAATTTCTGTGTTTCATCGTCAATAATAAGGTCAGAGGCATACAGTAAACCTGATGTGAAGCATCGGAATCTATAACTAGTGTCACAGGAATGGTTCAAATCATAGTCAGTAAGAAGAGTCAGTTATCTTGTACTTAAGTCGGCATTGTGCCTTTTGTATTTAATTCCGATGCAATTTCTGTGTTTCATCGTCAATAAGAAGGTCAGAGGGATACGGTAAACCTGAAGTGAAGCATCGGAATCTATAACTAGTGTCACAGGAATGGTTCAAAACATAGACAATAAGAAGACCCATTCTTCTTATACTTATATCGGCATTGTGCCTTTTGTATTTAATTCCGATGCAATTTCTGTGTTTCATCGTCAATAAGAAGGTCACAGGGAGACAGTAAACCTGAACTGAAGCATCGGAATCTATAACTAGTGTCACAGGAATGGTTCAAAACTTAGACAATAAGAAGAGCCAGTCTTCCTGTACTTGGGTCGACATTGTGCCTTTTGTATTTAATTCGGATGCAACTTCTGTGTTTCATCGTCAATAAGAGCGTCAGAGGGATACAGTAAACCTGATTTGAAGCATCGGAATCTATTACTAGTGTCACAGGAATGGTTCAAAACATAGACAGATGGAAGAGTCAGTCTTCTTGTACTTAATTCGGCATTGTGCCTTTTGTATTTAATTAAGATTTAATTTCTGTGTTTCATCGTCAATAATAAGGTCAGTGGGATACGGTAAACCTGAAGTGAAGCATCGGAATCTATAACTAGTGTCACAGGAATGGTTCAAATCATAGACACTAAGAAGAGTCAGTCTTTTTGTACTTAAGTCGGCATTGTGCCTTTTGTATTTAATGAAGAAGCAATATCTGTGTTTCATCGCCAATAGGAAGGTGAAAGGGATACAGTAAACCTGAAGTGAAGCTTCGGAATCTATAACTAGTGACACAGGAATGGTTCAAAACATAGACAGTGGGAAGGGTCAGTTTTCTTGTACTTAAGTCGGCAATGAGCCTCTTGTATTTAATTCCGATATAATTTACGTAATTCATCGTCAATAAGTAGGTCAGAGGGATAGAGTAAACCTGAAGTGAGGCATCGGAATCTATAACTAGTGTCACAGGAATGGTTCAAACCATAGACAGTAAGAAGTGTTTGTCTTCTTGTACTTAAGTCGGCATTGTGCCTTTTGTATATAATTACGATGCAATTTCTGTGTTTCATCGTCAATAAGAAGGTCAGCTGGATACAGTTACCTGAAGTGAATCATCGGATTCTATAACTAATGTCACCGGAATGGTAGAAAACATTGACAGTAAGAAGAGTCAGTCTTCTTGTACTTAAGTCGGCATTGTGCCTTTTGTATTTAATTAAGATGCGATTTCTGTGTTTCGTCGTCAATAAAGAGGTCAGAGGGACACAGGAAGCCTGAAGTGAAGCATCGGAATCTAAAACTAGTGTCACAGGATTGGTTCAAAACATAGACATTAAGAAGAGTCAGTCTTCTTGTACTAATGTCGGCATTGTGCCTTTTGTATTTATATCAGATGCAATTTCTGTGTTTCATCGTCAATAAGAAGGTCAGAGGGATACAGTAAAACTGAAGTGAAGCATGGGAACTTATAACTAGTGTCACAGGAATGGTTCAATTCATAGACAGTAAGAAGAGTCAGTCTTCTTGTACTTAAGTGGGCATTTCGCCTTTTGTATTTAATTCCGATGCAATTTCTGTGCTTCATCGTCAATAAGAAGGTCAGCTGGATACAGTAAACCTGAAGTGAAGCATCGGAATCTATAACTAGTGTCACAGGATTGGCTCAAAACATAGACAGTAAGAAGAGCCAGTCTTCTTGTACTTGAGTCGGCATTGTGCCTTTTGTATTTAGTTCCGATGAATTTTCTGTGTTTGATCGTCAATAAGAAGGTCAGAGGGATACAGTAAACCTGAAGTAAAGCATCGGAATCTATAACTAGTGTCATAGGAATGGTTCAAAACATTGACAGTAAGAAGAGTCAGTCTTCTTGTTCTTAAGTCGGCATTGTGCCTTTTGTATTTAATTCCGATGCAATTTACGTGTTTCATCGTCAATAAGAAGGTCAGAGGGATACAGTGAACCTGAAGTGAAGCATCGGAATCTGTAACTAGTGTCACAGGAATGGCTCAAAACATAGACAGTAAGAAGAGCCAGTCTTCTTGTACTTATGTCGCCATTGTGCCTTTTGTAAATAATTCCGATGCAATTTCTGTGTTTCATCGTCAATAAGAAGCTCAGAGGGATACGGTAAATCTGAAGTGAAGCATCGGAATCTATAACTAGTGTCACAGGCATGGTTCAAAGAATAGACAGTAACTAGAGTCAGTCTTTTTTTACTTAAGTCGGCATTGTGAATTTTTTTTTTAATTCCGGTGCATTTTCTGTGTTTCATCGTCAATACGAAGGTCAGAGGGATACAGTAAACCTGAAGTGAAGCATCGGAATCTATAACTAGAGTCACAGGAATGGTTCAAAGCATAGACCGTAAGAAGGATCTGTCTTCTTGAACTAAAGTCGGCATTGTGCCTTTTGTATTTAATTCCGATGCAATATCTGTATTTCTTCGTCAATAAGAAGGTCAGAGGGATGCAGTAAACCTGAAGTGAAGCATCGGAATCTATAACTAGTGTCACAGAAATGGTTCAAAACATAGACAGTAAGAAGAGCCAGTCTTCTTGTCCTTGAGTCGGCATTGTGCCTTTTGTATTAATTCCGATGCAATTTCTGTATTTCTTCGTCAATAAGAAGGTCAGAGGGATACAGTATATCTGAAGTGAAGCATCGGAATCTATAACTAGTGTCACAGAAATGGTTCAAAAGCATAGACAGTAAGAAGAGTCAGTCTTCTTGTACTTATGTCGGCATTGTGCCTTTTGTAATTAATTCCGATGCAATTTCTGTGTTTCATCGTCAATAAGAAGCTCAGAGGGATACAGTAAATCTGAAGTGAAGCATCGGAATCTATAACTAGTGTCACAGGAATGGTTCAAAACATAGACAGTAAGAAGAGGCATTCTTCTTGTACTTAAGTCGGCATTGTGCCTTTTGTATTTAATCCCGATGCAATTTACGTGTTTCATCGTCAATAAGAAGGTCAGAGGGATACAGTAAACCTGAAGTGAAGCATCGGAATCTATAACTAGTGTCACAGGAATGGTTCAAAACATAGACACTAAGAAGAGTCAGTCTTTTTGTACTTAAGTCGGCATTGTGCCTTTTGTATTTAATTCCGATGCAATTTCTGTGTTTCATCGTCAATACGAAAGTCAGAGGGATACAGTAAACCTGAAGTGAAGCATCGGTATCAATAACTAGTATCACAGGAAAGGTTCAAAACATAGACAGTAAGAAGGGTCAGTCTTCTTGTACTTAAGTCGGCATTGTGCATTTTGTATTTAATTCCGACGCAAATTACGTGTTTCATCGTCAATAAGAAGGTCAGAGGAATACAGTAAACCTGAAGTGAAGCATCGGAATCTATAACTAGTGTCTAAGGAATGGTTCAAACATAGACAGCAAGAAGAGTCAGTTTTCTTGTAAATAAGTCGGCATTGTGCCTTTTGTAATTAATTCCGATGCAATTTCTGTGTTTCATCGTCAATAAGAAGGTCACAGGGAGACAGTAAACCTGAACTGAAGTATCGGAATCTATAACTAGTGTCACAGGAATGGTTCAAATCATAGACAGTAAGAGGAGTCAGTTTTCTTGTAGTTAGGTCGGCATTGGGCCTTTTGAATATAGTTACGATGCAATTTCTGTGCTTCTTCGTCAATAAGAAGGTCTGAGGGATGCAGTAAACCTGAAGGGAAGCATCGGAATCTATAACTAGTGTCACAGAAATGTTTCAAAACATAGACAGTAATAAGAGATAGCCTCCTTGTACTTGTGTCGGCATTGTGCCTTTTCTATTTAATTCGGATGTAACTTCTGTGTTTCATCGTCAATAAGAGCGTCAGAGGGATACAGTAAACCTGAAGTGAAGCATCGGAATCTATAACTAGTGTCACA
>NW_025728737.1:0-44878 GCF_021461385.2 Schistocerca piceifrons
TAGACACAGTTAGCGCACATCTGACCATGTCTCCCTTACTTTCTAACCCTTGATGAACAAGAACTGTAGAGGAGCCTCAGAAAGCACCATTTCCAACATTCACCATCTCTAGACACAGTTAGCGCACATCTGACCATGTCTCCCTTACTTTCTACCCTTGATGAACAAGAACTGTAAAGGAGCCTCAGAAGCACCATTTCCAAGCATTCACCATCCTGTAGACACAGGTTAGCGCACATCTGACCATGTCTCCCTTACTTTCTACCCTTGATGAACAAGAACTGTAAGGAGCCTCAGAAAGCACCATTTCCAATATCCACCATCTGTAGACACAGTTAGCGCACATCTGACCATGTCTCCTTACTTTCTACCCTTGATGAACAAGAACTGTAAGGAGCCTCAGAAAGCACCATTTCCAATCATTCACCTATCTGTAGACACAGTTATCGCACATCTGACCATGTCTCCCTTACTTTCTACCCTTGATGAAGAAGAACTGTAAGGAGCCTCAGAAAGCACCTTTTCCAACATTCACCATCTGTAGACACAGTTAGCGCACATCTGACCATGTCTTCCCTTACTTTCTACCCTTGATGAACAAGAACTGTAAGGAGCCTCAGAAAGCACCATTTCCAACATTCACCATCTGTAGACACAGTTGGCGCACATCTGACCATGTCTCCCCTCACTTTCTACCCTTGATGAACAAGAACTGTAAGGAGCTCCCTCAGAAAGCACCATTTCCAACATTCACCATCTGTAGACATAGTTAGCGTACAGCTGTACACGTCTACCTTACTAACTACCCTAGTGAAGGAGAACAGTAAGGAGCTCAGAAGGCACCATTTCAACATTTACCATCTGTAGACACAGTAGCGCACATCTGACCATGTCTCCCTTACTTTCTACCCTTGATGAACAAGAACTGTAAGGAGCCTCAGAAAGCACCATTTCAACATTCACCATCTGTAGACACAGTTAGCGCACATCTGACCATGTCTCCCTTACTTTCTACCCTTGATGATCAAGAACTGTAAGGAGCCTCAGGAAGCACCATTTCCAACATTCACTATCTGTAGACACAGTTATCGCACATCTGACCATGTCTCCCTTACTTTCTACCCTTGATGAACAAGAACTGTAAGGAGCCTCAGAAAGCACCATTTCAACATTCACCATCAGTAGACACAGTTAGCGCACATCTGACCATGTCTCCCTTACTTTCTACCCTTGATGAACAAGAACTGTAAGGAGCCTCAGAAAGCACCATTTCCAACATTCACCATCTGTAGACACAGTTAGCGCACATCTGACCATGTCTCCCTTACTTTCTAACCCTTGATGAACAAGAACTGTAAGGAGCCTCAGAAAGCACGATTTCCAACATTCACTATCTGTAGACACAGTTAGCGCACATCTGACCATGTCTCCCTTACTTTCTACCCTTGATGAACAAGAACTGTAAGGAGCCTCAGAAAGCACCATTTCCAACATTCACCATCTGTAGACGTAGTTAGCGTACAACTGTACACGTCTACCTTACTCACTACCCCTAGGTGAAGAAGAACAGTAAGGAGCTCAGAAGGCACGATTTCCAACATTCACCATCTGTAGACACAGTTAGCGCACATCTGACAATGTCTCCCTTACTTTCTACCCTTGATGAACAAGAACTTTAAGGAGCCTAAGAAAGCACCATTCCAACATTCACCATCTGTAGACACAGTTAGCGCACATCTGACCATGTCTCCCTTACTTTCTACCCTTGATGAACAAGAACTGTAAGGAGCCTCAGAAAGCACCATTTCCAACATTCACCATCTGTAGACACAGTTAGCGCACATCTGACCATGTCTCCCTTACTTTCTACCCTTGATGAACAAGAACTGTAAGGAGCCTCAGAAAGCACCATTCCAACATTCACCATCTGTAGACACAGTTAACGTATATCTGACCATGTCTCCTTACTTTCTACCCTTGATGAACAATAACTGTAAGGAGCCTCAGAAAGCACCATTTCCAACATTCACCATCTGTATACATAGTTAGCGTACAGCTGTACACGTCTACCTTACTCACTACCCTAGGTGAAGGAGAACAGTAAGGAGCTCAGAAGGCACCATTTCCAACATTCACCATCTGTAGACGCAGTTAGCGCACATCTGACCATGTCTCCCTTACTTTCTACCCTTGATGAACAAGAACTGTAAGGAGCCTCAGAAAGCACCATTTCCAACATTCACCATCTGTAGACATAGTTAGCGTACAGCTGTACACGTCTACCTTACTCACTACCCTAGGTGAAAGAGAACAGTATGCAGCTCAGAAGGCACCATCTCCAACATTCACCATCTGTAGACACAGTTAGCGCACATCTGACCATGTCTCCCTTACTTTCTACCCTTGATGAACAAGAACTGTAAGGAGCCTCAGAAAGCACCATTTCCAACACTCACCATCTGTAGACACAGTTAGCGCACATCTGACCATGTCTCCCTTACTTTCTACCCTTGATGAACATGAACTGTAAGGAGCCTCAGAAAGCACCATTTCCAACATTCACCATCTGTAGACACAGTTAGCGCACATCTGACCATGTCTCCCTTACTTTCTACCCTTGATTAACAAGAACTGTAAGGAGCCTCAGAAAGCACCATATCCAACATTCACCATCTGTAGACATAGTTAGCGTACAGCTGTACACGTCTACCTTACTCACTACCCTAGGTGAAGGAGAACAGTAAGGAGCTCTGAAGGCACAATTTCCAACATTCACCATCTGTAGACACAGTTAGCGCACATCTGACCATGTCTCCCTTACTTTGTACCCTTGATGAACAAGAACTGTAAGGAGCCTCAGAAAGCACCATTTCCAACATTCACCATCTGTACACACAGTTAGCGCACATCTGACCATGTCTCCCTTACTTTCTACCCTTGATGAACAAGAACTGTAAGGAGCCTCAGAAAGCACCATTTCAACATTCACTATCTGTAGACACAGTTAGCGCACATCTGACCATGGCTCCCTTACTTTCTACCCTTGATGAACAAGAACTGTAAGGAGCCTCAGAAAGCACCATTTCCAACATTCACCATCTGTAGACACAGTTGGCGCACATCTGACCATGTCTCCCTCACTTTCTACCCTTGATGAACAAGAACTGTAAGGAGCCTCAGAAAGCACCATTTCCAACATTCACCATCTGTAGACATAGTTAGCGTACAGCTGTACACGTCTACCTTACTAACTACCCTAGGTGAAGGAGAACAGTAAGGAGCTCAGAAGGCACCATTTCCAACATTCACCATCTGTAGACACAGTTAGCGCACATCTGACCATGTCTCCCTTACTTTCTACCCTTGATGAACAAGAACTGTAAGGAGCCTCAGAAAGCACCATTTCCAACATCCACCATCTGTAGACACAGTTAGCGCACATCTGACCATGTCTCCCTTACTTTCTACCCTTGATGAACAAGAACTGTAAGGAGCCTCAGAAAGCACCATTTCCAACATTCACTATCTGTAGACACAGTTATCGCACATCTGACCATGTCTCCCTTACTTTCTACCCTTGATGAACAAGAACTGTAAGGAGCCTCAGAAAGCACCTTTTCCAACATTCACCATCTGTAGACACAGTTAGCGCACATCTGACCATGTCTCCCTTACTTTCTACCCTTGATGAACAAGAACTGTAAGGAGCCTCAGAAAGCACCATTTCCAACATTCACCATCTGTAGACACAGTTAGCGCACATCTGACCATGTCTCCCTTACTTTCTACCCTTGATGAACAAGAACTGTAAGGAGCCTCAGAAAGCACCATTTCCAACATTCACCATCTGTACACACAGTTAGCGCACATCTGACCATGTCTCCCTTACTTTCTACCCTTGATGAACAAGAACTGTAAGGAGCCTCAGAAAGCACCATTTCCAACATTCACCATCTGTACACACAGTTAGCGCACATCTGACCATGTCTCCCTTACTTTCTACCCTTGATGAACAAGAACTGTAAGGAGCCTCAGAAAGCACCATTTCCAACATTCACCATCTGTATACATAGTTAGCGTACAGCTGTACACGTCTACCTTACTCACTACCCTAGGTGAAGGAGAACAGTAAGGAGCTCAGAAGGCACCATTTCCAACATTCACCATCTGTAGACGCAGTTAGCGCACATCTGACCATGTCTCCCTTACTTTCTACCCTTGATGAACAAGAACTGTAAGGAGCCTCAGAAAGCACCATTTCCAACATTCACCATCTGTAGACATAGTTAGCGTACAGCTGTACACGTCTACCTTACTCACTACCCTAGGTGAAAGAGAACAGTATGCAGCTCAGAAGGCACCATCTCCAACATTCACCATCTGTAGACACAGTTAGCGCACATCTGACCATGTCTCCCTTACTTTCTACCCTTGATGAACAAGAACTGTAAGGAGCCTCAGAAAGCACCATTTCCAACACTCACCATCTGTAGACACAGTTAGCGCACATCTGACCATGTCTCCCTTACTTTCTACCCTTGATGAACATGAACTGTAAGGAGCCTCAGAAAGCACCATTTCCAACATTCACCATCTGTAGACACAGTTAGCGCACATCTGACCATGTCTCCCTTACTCTCTACCCTTGATTAACAAGAACTGTAAGGAGCCTCAGAAAGCACCATATCCAACATTCACCATCTGTAGACATAGTTAGCGTACAGCTGTACACGTCTACCTTACTCACTACCCTAGGTGAAGGAGAACAGTAAGGAGCTCTGAAGGCACCATTTCCAACATTCACCATCTGTAGACACAGTTAGCGCACATCTGACCATGTCTCCCTTACTTTGTACCCTTGATGAACAAGAACTGTAAGGAGCCTCAGAAAGCACCATTTCCAACATTCACCATCTCTAGACACAGTTAGCGCACATCTGACCATGTCTCCCTTACTTTCTACCCTTGATGAACAAGAACTGTAAGGAGCCTCAGAAAGCACCATTTCCAACATTCACCATCTGTACACACAGTTAGCGCACATCTGACCATGTCTCCCTTACTTTCTACCCTTGATGAACAAGAACTGTAAGGAGCCTCAGAAAGCACCATTTCAACATTCACTATCTGTAGACACAGTTAGCGCACATCTGACCATGGCTCCCTTACTTTCTACCCTTGATGAACAAGAACTGTAAGGAGCCTCAGAAAGCACCATTTCCAACATTCACCATCTGTAGACACAGTTGGCGCACATCTGACCATGTCTCCCTCACTTTCTACCCTTGATGAACAAGAACTGTAAGGAGCCTCAGAAAGCACCATTTCCAACATTCACCATCTGTAGACATAGTTAGCGTACAGCTGTACACGTCTACCTTACTAACTACCCTAGGTGAAGGAGAACAGTAAGGAGCTCAGAAGGCACCATTTCCAACATTCACCATCTGTAGACACAGTTAGCGCACATCTGACCATGTCTCCCTTACTTTCTACCCTTGATGAACAAGAACTGTAAGGAGCCTCAGAAAGCACCATTTCCAACATCCACCATCTGTAGACACAGTTAGCGCACATCTGACCATGTCTCCCTTACTTTCTACCCTTGATGAACAAGAACTGTAAGGAGCCTCAGAAAGCACCATTTCCAACATTCACTATCTGTAGACACAGTTATCGCACATCTGACCATGTCTCCCTTACTTTCTACCCTTGATGAACAAGAACTGTAAGGAGCCTCAGAAAGCACCTTTTCCAACATTCACCATCTGTAGACACAGTTAGCGCACATCTGACCATGTCTCCCTTACTTTCTACCCTTGATGAACAAGAACTGTAAGGAGCCTCAGAAAGCACCATTTCCAACATTCACCATCTGTAGACACAGTTAGCGCACATCTGACCATGTCTCCCTTACTTTCTACCCTTGATGAACAAGAACTGTAAGGAGCCTCAGAAAGCACCATTTCCAACATTCACCATCTGTACACACAGTTAGCGCACATCTGACCATGTCTCCCTTACTTTCTACCCTTGATGAACAAGAACTGTAAGGAGCCTCAGAAAGCACCATTTCCAACATTCACCATCTGTACACACAGTTAGCGCACATCTGACCATGTCTCCCTTACTTTCTACCCTTGATGAACAAGAACTGTAAGGAGCCTCAGAAAGCACCATTTCAACATTCACTATCTGTAGACACAGTTAGCGCACATCTGACCATGTCTCCCTTACTTTCTACCCTTGATGAACAAGAACTGTAAGGAGCCTCAGAAAGCACCATTTCCAACATTCACCATCTGTAGACACAGCTGGCGCACATCTGACCATGTCTCCCTCACTTTCAACCCTTGATGAACAAGAACTGTAAGGAGCCTCAGAAAGCACCATTTCCAACATTCACCATCTCAAGACATAGTTAGCGTACAGCTGTACACGTCTACCTTACTAACTACCCTAGGTGAAGGAGAACAGTAAGGAGCTCAGAAGGCACCATTTCCAACATTCACCATCTGTAGACACAGTTAGCGCACATCTGACCATGTCTCCCTTACTTTCTACCCTTGATGAACAAGAACTGTAAGGAGCCTCAGAAAGCACCAATTCCAACATTCACCATCTGTAGACACAGTTAGCGCACATCTGACCATGTCTCCCTTACTTTCTACCCTTGATGAACAAGAACTGTAAGGAGCCTCAGAAAGCACCATTTCCAACATTCACTATCTGTAGACACAGTTATCGCACATCTGACCATGTCTCCCTTACTTTCTACCCTTGATGAACAAGAACTGTAAGGAGCCTCAGAAAGCACCATTTCCAACATTCACCATCTGTAGACACAGTTAGCGCACATCTGACCATGTCTCCCTTACTTTCTACCCTTGATGAACAAGAACTGTAAGGAGCCTCAGAAGGCACCATTTCCAACATTCACCATCTGTAGACACAGTTAGCGCACATCTGACAATGTCTCCCTTACTTTCTACCCTTGATGAACAAGAACTGTAAGGAGCCTCAGAAAGCACCATTTCCAACATTCACCATCTGTAGACACAGTTAGCGTATATCTGACCATGTCTCCCTTACTTTCAACCCTTGATGAACAAGAACTGTAAGGAGCCTCAGAAAGCACCATTTCCAACATTCACCATCTGTATACATAGTTAGCGTACAGCTGTACACGTCTACCTTACTCACTACCCTAGGTGAAGGAGAACAGTAAGGAGCTCAGAAGGCACCATTTCCAACATTCACCATCTGTAGACGCAGTTAGCGCACATCTGACCATGTCTCCCTTACTTTCTACCCTTGATGAACAAGAACTGTAAGGAGCCTCAGAAAGCACCATTTCCAACATTCACCATCTGTAGACATAGTTAGCGTACAGCTGTACACGTCTACCTTACTCACTACCCTAGGTGAAAGAGAACAGTATGCAGCTCAGAAGGCACCATCTCCAACATTCACCATCTGTAGACACAGTTAGCGCACATCTGACCATGTCTCCCTTACTTTCTACCCTTGATGAACAAGAACTGTAAGGAGCCTCAGAAAGCACCATTTCCAACATTCACCATCTGTAGACACAGTTAGCGCACATCTGACCATGTCTCCCTTACTTTCTACCCTTGATGAACAAGAACAGTAAGGAGCCTCAGAAAGCACCATTTCCAACATTCACCATCTGTAGACACAGTTAGCGCACATCTGACCATGTCTCCCTTACTTTCTACCCTTGATGAACAAGAACTGTAAGGTGCCTCAGAAGGCACCATTTCCAACATTCACCATCTGTAGACACAGTTAGCGCACATCTGACCATGTCTCCCTTACTTTCTACCCTTGATGAACAAGAACTGTAAGGAGCCTCAGAAATCACCATTTCCAACATTCACCATCTGTAGACACAGTTAGCGCACATCTGACCGTGTCTCCCTTACTTTCTACCCTTGATGAACAAGAACTGTAAGGAGCCTCAGAAAGCAACATTTCCAACATTCACCATCTGTAGACACAGTTAGCGCACATCTGACCATGTCTCCCTTACTTTCTACCCTTGATGAACAAGAACTGTAAGGAGCCTCAGAAAGCACCATTTCCAACATTCACCATCTGTAGACACAGTTAGCGCACATCTGACCATGTCTCTCTTACTTTCTACCCTTGATGAACAAGAACTGTAAGGAGCCTCAGAAAGCACCATTTCAACATTCACTATCTGTAGACACAGTTAGCGCACATCTGACCATGTCTCCCTTACTTTCTACCCTTGATGAACAAGAACTGTAAGGAGCCTCAGAAAGCACCATTTCCAACATTCACCATCTGTAGACACAGTTGGCGAACATCTGACCATGTCTCCCTCACTTTCTACCCTTGATGAACAAGAACTGTAAGGAGCCTCAGAAAGCACCATTTCCAACATTCACCATCTGTAGACATAGTTAGCGTACAGCTGTACACGTCTACCTTACTAACTACCCTAGGTGAAGGAGAACAGTAAGGAGCTCAGAAGGCACCATTTCCAACATTCACCATCTGTAGACACAGTTAGCGCACATCTGACCATGTCTCCTTTACTTTCTACCCTTGATGAACAAGAACTGTAAGGAGCCTCAGAAAGCACCATTTCCAACATTCACCATCTGTAGACACAGTTAGCGCACATCTGACCATGTCTCCCTTACTTTCTACCCTTGAAGAACAAGAACTGTAAGGAGCCTCAGAAAGCACCATTTGCAACATTCACTATCTGTAGACACAGTTATCGCACATCTGACCATGTCTCCCTTACTTTCTACCCTTGATGAACAAGAACTGTAAGGAGCCTCAGAAAGCACCATTTCCAACATTCACCATCTGTAGACACAGTTAGCGCACATCTGACCATGTCTCCCTTACTTTCTACCCTTGATGAACAAGAACTGTAAGGAGCCTTAGAAAGCACCATTTCCAACATTCACCATCTGTAGACACAGTTAGCGCACATCTGACCATGTCTCCCTTACTTTCTACCCTTGATGAACAAGAACTGTAAGGGGCCTCAGAAAGCACCATTTCCAACATTCACCATCTCTAGACACAGTTAGCGCACATCTGACCATGTCTCCCTTACTTTCTACCCTTGATGAACAAGAACTGTAAGGAGCCTCAGAAAGCACCATTTCCAACATTCACCATCTGTAGACATAGTTAGCGTACAGCTGTACACGTCTACCTTACTAACTACCCTAGGTGAAGGAGAACAGTAAGGAGCTCAGAAGGCACCATTTCCAACATTCACCATCTGTAGACACAGTTAGCGCACATCTGACCATGTCTCCCTTACATTCTACCCTTGATGAACAAGAACTGTAAGGAGCCTCAGAAAGCACCATTTCCAACATTCACTATCAGTAGACACAGTTAGCGCACATCTGACCATGTCTCCCTTACTTTCTACCCTTGATGAACAAGAACTGTAAGGAGCCTCAGAAAGCACCATTTCCAACATTCACTATCTGTAGACACAGTTATCGCACATCTGACCATGTCTCCCTTACTTTCTACCCTTGATGAACAAGAACTGTAAGGAGCCTCAGAAAGCACCATTTCCAACATTCACCATCTGTAGACACAGTTAGCGCACATCTGACCATGTCTCCCTTACTTTCTACCCTTGATGAACAAGAACTGTAAGGAGCCTCAGAAAGCACCATTTCCAACATTCACCATCTGTAGACACAGTTAGCGCACATCTGACCATGTCTCCCTTACTTTCTACCCTTGATGAACAAGAACTGTAAGGAGCCTCAGAAAGCACGATTTCCAACATTCACTATCTGTAGACACAGTTAGCGCACATCTGACCATGTCTCCCTTACTTTCTACCCTTGATGAACAAGAACTGTAAGGAGCCTCAGAAAGCACCATTTCCAACATTCACCATCTGTAGACATAGTTAGCGTACAACTGTACACGTCTACCTTACTCACTACCCTAGGTGAAGAAGAACAGTAAGGAGCTCAGAAGGCACCATTTCCAACATTCACCATCTGTAGACACAGTTAGCGCACATCTGACAATGTCTCCCTTACTTTCTACCCTTGATGAACAAGAACTGTAAGGAGGCTCAGAAAGCACCATTTCCAACATTCACCATCTGTAGACACAGTTTGCGCACATCTGACCATGTCTCCCTTACTTTCTACCCTTGATGAACAAGAACTGTAAGGAGCCTCAGAAAGCACCATTTCCAACATTCACCATCTGTAGACACAGTTAGCGCACATCTGACCATGTCTCCCTTACTTTCTACCCTTGATGAACAAGAACTGTAAGGAGCCTCAGAAAGCACCATTTCCAACATTCACCATCTGTAGACACAGTTAGCGTACAGCTGTACACGTCTACCTTACTCACTACCCTAGGTGAAGGAGAACAGTAAGGAGCTCAGAAGGCACCATTTCCAACATTCACCATCTGTAGACGCAGTTAGCGCACATCTGACCATGTCTCCCTTACTTTCTACCCTTGATGAACAAGAACTGTAAGGAGCCTCAGAAAGCACCATTTCCAACATTCACCATCTGTAGACATAGTTAGCGTACAGCTGTACACGTCTACCTTACTCACTACCCTAGGTGAAAGAGAACAGTATGCAGCTCAGAAGGCACCATCTCCAACATTCACCATCTGTAGACACAGTTAGCGCACATCTGACCATGTCTCCCTTACTTTCTACCCTTGATGAACAAGAACTGTAAGGAGCCTCAGAAAGCACCATTTCCAACATTCACAATCTGTAGACACAGTTAGCGCACATCTGACCATGTCTCCCTTACTTTCTACCCTTGATGAACAAGAACTGTAAGGAGCCTCAGAAAGCACCATTTCCAACATTCAACATCTGTAGACATAGTTAGCGTACAGCTGTACACGTCTACCTTACTCACTACCCTAGGTGAAGAAGAACAGTAAGGAGCTCAGAAGACACCATTTCCAACATTCACCATCTGTAGACACAGTTAGCGCACATCTGACCATGTCTCCCTTACTTTCTACCCTTGATGAACAAGAACTGTAAGGAGCCTCAGAAAGCACCATTTCCAACACTCACCATCTGTAGACACAGTTAGCGCACATCTGACCATGTCTCCCTTACTTTCTACCCTTGATGAACAAGAACTGTAAGGAGCCTCAGAAAGCACCATTTCCAACATTCACCATCTGTAGACACAGTTAGCGCACATCTGACCATGTCTCCCTTACTTTCTACCCTTGATGAGCAAGAACTGTACGGAGCCTCAGAAAGCACCATTTCAACATTCACTATCTGTAGACACAGTTAGCGCACATCTGACCATGGCTCCCTTACTTTCTACCCTTGATGAACAAGAACTGTAAGGAGCCTCAGAAAGCACCATTTCCAACATTCACCATCTGTAGACACAGTTGGCGCACATCTGACCATGTCTCCCTCACTTTCTACCCTTGATGAACAAGAACTGTAAGGAGCCTCAGAAAGCACCATTTCCAACATTCACCATCTGTAGACATAGTTAGCGTACAGCTGTACACGTCTACCTTACTAACTACCCTAGGTGAAAGAGAACAGTAAGGAGCTCAGAAGGCACCATTTCCAACATTCATCATCTGTAGACACAGTTAGCGCACATCTGACCATGTCTCCCTTACTTTCTACCCTTGATGAACAAGAACTGTAAGGAGCCTCAGAAAGCACCATTTCCAACATTCACCATCTGTAGACACAGTTAGCGCACATCTGACCATGTCTCCCTTACTATCTACCCTTGATGAACAAGAACTGTAAGGAGCCTCAGAAAGCACCATTTCCAACATTCACTATCTGTAGACACAGTTACCGCACATCTGACCATGTCTCCCTTACTTACTACCCTTGATGAACAAGAACTGTAAGGAGCCTCAGAAAGCACCATTTCCAACATTCACCATCTGTAGACACAGTTAGCGCACATCTGACCATGTCTCCCTTACTTTCTACCCTTGATGAACAAGAACTGTAAGGAGCCTCAGAAAGCACCATTTCCAACATTCACCATCTGTAGACACAGTTAGCGCACATCTGACCATGTCTCCCTTACTTTCTACCCTTGATGAACAAGAACTGTAAGGAGCCTCAGAAAGCACCATTTCCAACATTCACCATCTGTAGACACAGTTAGCACACATCTGACCATGTCTCCCTTACTTTCTACCCTTGATGAACAAGAACTGTAAGGAGCCTCAGAAAGCACCATTTCCAACATTCACCATCTGTACACACAGTTAGCGCACATCTGACCATGTCTCCCTTACTTTCTACCCTTGATGAACAAGAACTTTAAGGAGCCTCAGAAAGCACCATTTCAACATTCACTATCTGTAGACACAGTTAGCGCACATCTGACCATGTCTCCCTTACTTTCTACCCTTGATGAACAAGAACTGTAAGGAGCCTCAGAAAGCACCATTTCCAACATTCACCATCTGTAGACACAGTTGGCGCACATCTGACCATGTCTCCCTCACTTTCTACCCTTGATGAACAAGAACTGTAAGGAGCCTCAGAAAGCACCATTTCCAACATTCACCATCTGTAGACATAGTTAGCGTACAGCTGTACACGTCTACCTTACTAACTACCCTAGGTGAAGGAGAACAGTAAGGAGCTCAGAAGGCACCATTTCCAACATTCACCATCTGTAGACACAGTCAGCGCACATCTGACCATGTCTCCCTTACTTTCTACCCTTGATGAACAAGAACTGTAAGGAGCCTGAGAAAGCACCATTTCCAACATTCACTATCTGTAGACACAGTTATCGCACATCTGACCATGTCTCCCTTACTTTCTACCCTTGATGAACAAGAACTGTAAGGAGCCTCAGAAAGCACCATTTCCAACATTCACCATCTGTAGACACAGTTAGCGCACATCTGACCATGTCTCCCTTACTTTCTACCCTTGATGAACAAGAACTGTAAGGAGCCTCAGAAAGCACGATTTCCAACATTCACCATCTGTAGACACAGTTAGCGCACATCTGACCATGTCTCCCTTACTTTCTACCCTTGATGAACAAGAACTGTAAGGAGCCTCAGAAAGCACGATTTCAAACATTCACTATCTGTAGACACAGTTAACGCACATCTGACCATGTCTCCCTTACTTTCTACCCTTGATGAACAAGAACTGTAAGGAGCCTCAGAAAGTACCATTTCCAACATTCACCATCTGTAGACATAGTTAGCGTACAACTGTACACGTCTACCTTACTCACTACCCTAGGTGAAGAAGAACAGTAAGGAACTCAGAAGGCACCATTTCCAACATTCATCATCTGTAGACACAGTTAGCGCACATCTGACAATGTCTCCCTTACTTTCTACCCTTGATCAACAAGAACTGTAAGGAGCCTCAGAAAGCACCATTTCCAACATTCACCATCTGTAGACACAGTTAGCGCACATCTGACCATGTCTCCCTTACTTTCTACCCTTGATGAACAAGAACTGTAAGGAGCCTCAGAAAGCACCATTTCCAACATTCACCATCTGTAGACACAGTTAGCGCACATCTGACCATGTCTCCCTTACTTTCTACCCTTGATGAACAAGAACTGTAAGGAGCCTCAGAAAGCACCATTTCCAACATTCACCATCTGTATACATAGTTAGCGTACAGCTGTACACGTCTACCTTACTCAGTACCCTAGGTGAAAGAGAACAGTAAGCAGCTCAGAAGGCACCATCTCCAACATTCACCATCTGTAGACACAGTTAGCGCACATCTGACCATGTCCCCCTTACTTTCTACCCTTGATGAACAAGAACTGTAAGGAGCCTCAGAAAGCACCATTTCCAACATTCACCATCTGTAGACACAGTTAG
Organism: Schistocerca piceifrons; assembly: GCF_021461385.2. Lineage (NCBI taxonomy): Eukaryota > Metazoa > Arthropoda > Insecta > Orthoptera > Acrididae > Schistocerca > Schistocerca piceifrons. The sequence continues at coordinate 13,900 of NW_025728737.1, forward strand.
CGCACATCTGACCATGTCTCCCTTACTTTCTACCCTTGATGAACAAGAAATGTAAGGAGCCTCAGAAAGCACCATTTCCAACATTCACCATCTGTAGACACAGTTAGCGCACATCTGACATTGCCTCACTTACTTTCTACCCTTGATGAACAAGAACTGTAAGGAGCCTCAGAAAGCACCATTTCCAACATTCACCATCTGTAGACACAGTTAGCGTATATCTGACCATGTCTCCCTTACTTTCTACCCTTGATGAACAAGAACTGTAAGGAGCCTCAGAAAGCACCATTTCCAACATTCACCATCTGTATACATAGTTAGCGTACAGCTGTACACGTCTACCTTACTCACTACCCTAGGTGAAGGAGAACAGTAAGGAGCTCAGAAGGCACCATATCCAACATTGACCATCTGTAGACACAGTTAGCGCACATCTGACCATGTCTCCCTTACTTTCTACCCTTGATGAACAAAAACTGTAAGGAGCCTCAGAAAGCACCATTTCCAACATTCACCATCTGTAGACACAGTTAGCGCACATCTGACCATGTCTCCCTTACTTTCTACCCTTGATGAACAAGAACTGTAAGGAGCCTCAGAAAGCACCATTTCCAACATTCACCATCTGTACACACAGTTAGCGCACATCTGACCATGTCTCCCTTACTTTCTACCCTTGATGAACAAGAACTGTAAGGAGCCTCAGAAAGCACCATTTCCAACATTCACCATCTGTAGACACAGTTGGCGCACATCTGACCATGTCTCCCTCACTTTCTACCCTTGATGAACAAGAACTGTAAGGAGCCTCAGAAAGCACCATTTCCAACATTCACCATCTGTAGACATAGTTAGCGTACAGCTGTACACGTCTACCTTACTCACTACCCTAGGTGAAGGAGAACAGTAAGGAGCTCAGAAGGCACCATTTCCCACATTCACCATCTGTAGACACATTTAGCGCACATCTGACCATGTCTCCCTTACTTTCTACCCTTGATGAACAAGAACTGTAAGGAGCCTCAGAATGCACCATTTCCAACATTCACCATCTGTAGACATAGTTAGCGTACAGCTGTACACGTCTACCTTACTAACTACCCTAGGTGAAGGAGAACAGTAAGGAGCTCAGAAGGCACCATTTCCAACATTCACCATCTGTAGACACAGTTAGCGCACATCTGACCATGTCTCCCTTACTTTCTACCCTTGATGAACAAGAACTGTAAGGAGCCTCAGAAAGCACGATTTCCAACATTCACTATCTGTAGACACAGTTAGTGCACATCTGACCATGTCTCCCTTACTTTCTACCCTTGATGAACAAGAACTGTAAGGAGCCTCAGAAAGCACCATTTCCAACATTCACCATCTGTAGACATAGTTAGCGTACAACTGTACACGTCTACCTTACTCACTACCCTAGGTGAAGAAGAACAGTAAGGAGCTCAGAAGGCACCATTTCCAACATTCACCATCTGTAGACACAGTTAGCGCACATCTGACAATGTCTCCCTTACTTTCTACCCTTGATGAACAAGAACTGTAAGGAGCCTCAGAAAGCACCATTTCCAACATTCACCATCTGTAGACACAGTTAGCGCACATCTGACCATGTCTCCCTTACTTTCTACCCTTGATGAACAAGAACTGTAAGGAGCCTCAGAAAGCACCATTTCCAACATTCACCATCTGTAGACACAGTTAGCGCACATCTGACCATGTCTCCCTTACTTTCTACCCTTGATGAACAAGAACTGTAAGGAGCCTCAGAAAGCACCATTTCCAACATACACCATCTGTAGACACAGTTAGCGTATATCTGACCATGTCTCCCTTACCTTCTACCCTTGATGAACAAGAACTGTAAGGAGCCTCAGAAAGCACCATTTCCAACATTCACCATCTGTAGACACAGTTAGCGCACATCTGACCATGTCTCCCTTACTTTCTACCCTTGATGAACAAGAACTGTAAGGAGCCTCAGAAAGCACCATTTAAAACATTCACCATCTGTAGACATATTTAGCGTATAGCTGTACACGTCTACCTTACTCACTACCCTAGGTGAAGGAGAACAGTAAGGAGCTCAGAAGGCACCATTTCCAACATTCACCATCTGTAGACGCAGTTAGCGCACATCTGACCATGTCTCCCTTACTTTCTACCCTTGATGAACAAGAACTGTAAGGAGCCTCAGAAAGCACCATTTCCAACATTCACCATCTGTAGACATAGTTAGCGTACAGCTGTACACGTCTACCTTACTCACTACCCTAGGTGAAAGAGAACAGTAAGCAGCTCAGAAGGCACCATCTCCAACATTCACCATCTGTAGACACAGTTAGCGCACATCTGACCATGTCTCCCTTACTTTCTACCCTTGATGAACAAGAACTGTAAGGAGCCTCAGAAAGCACCATTTAAAACATTCACCATCTGTAGACATATTTAGCGTATAGCTGTACACGTCTACCTTACTCACTACCCTAGGTGAAGGAGAACAGTAAGGAGCTCAGAAGGCACCATTTCCAACATTCACCATCTGTAGACACAGTTAGCGCACATCTGACCATGTCTCCCTTACTTTCTACCCTTGATGAACAAGAACTGTAAGGAGCCTCAGAAAGCACCATTTCCAACATTCACCATCTGTAGACACAGTTAGCGCACATCTGACCATGTCTCCCTTACTTTCTACCCTTGATGAACAAGAACTGTAAGGAGGCTCAGAAAGCACCATTTCCAACATTCACCATCTGTAGACATAGTTAGCGTACAGCTGTACACGTCTACCTTACTCACTACCCTAGGTGAAGAAGAACAGTAAGGAGCTCAGAAGGCACCATTTCCAACATTCACCATCTGTAGACACAGTTAGCGCACATCTGACCATGTCTCCCTTACTTTCTACCCTTGATGAACATGAACTGTAAGGAGCCTCAGAAAGCACCATTTCCAACATTCACCATCTGTAGACACAGTTAGCGCACATCTGACCATGTCTCCCTTACTTTCTACCTTTGATTAACAAGAACTGTAAGGAGCCTCAGAAAGCACCATTTCCAACATTAACCATCTGTAGACATAGTTAGCGTACAGCTGTACACGTCTACCTTACTCACTACCCTAGGTGAAGGAGAACAGTAAGGAGCTCAGAAGGCACCATATCCAACATTGACCATCTGTAGACACAGTTAGCGCACATCTGACCATGTCTCCCTTTCTTTCTACCCTTGATGAAGAAGAACTGTAAGGAGCCTCAGAAAGCACCATTTCCAACATTCACCATCTATAGACACAGTTAGCGCACATCTGACCATGTCTCCTTTACTTTCTACCCTTGATGAACAAAAACTGTAAGGAGCCTCAGAAAGCACCATTTCCAACATTCACCATCTGTAGACACAGTTAGCGCACATCTGACCATGTCTCCCTTACTTTCTACCCTTGATGAACAAGAACTGTAAGGAGCCTCAGAAAGCACCATTTCCAACATTCACCATCTGTACACACAGTTAGCGCACATCTGACCATGTCTCCCTTACTTTCTACCCTTGATGAACAAGAACTGTAAGGAGCCTCAGAAAGCACCATTTCCAACATTCACCATCTGTAGACACAGTTGGCGCACATCTGACCATGTCTCCCTCACTTTCTACCCTTGATGAACAAGAACTGTAAGGAGCCTCAGAAAGCACCATTTCCAACATTCACCATCTGTAGACATAGTTAGCGTACAGCTGTACACGTCTACCTTACTCACTACCCTAGGTGAAGGAGAACAGTAAGGAGCTCAGAAGGCACCATTTCCCACATTCACCATCTGTAGACACATTTAGCGCACATCTGACCATGTCTCCCTTACTTTCTACCCTTGATGAACAAGAACTGTAAGGAGCCTCAGAATGCACCATTTCCAACATTCACCATCTGTAGACATAGTTAGCGTACAGCTGTACACGTCTACCTTACTAACTACCCTAGGTGAAGGAGAACAGTAAGGAGCTCAGAAGGCACCATTTCCAACTTTCACCATCTGTAGACACAGTTAGCGCACATCTGACCATGTCTCCCTTACTTTCTACCCTTGATGAACAAGAACTGTAAGGAGCCTCAGAAAGCACCATTTCCAACATTCACCATCTGTAGACACAGTTAGCGCACATCTGACCATGTCTCCCTTACTTTCTACCCTTGATGAACAAGAACTGTAAGGAGCCTCAGAAAGCACCATTTCCAACATTCACTATCTGTAGACACAGTTAGCGCACATCTGACCATGTCTCCCTTACTTTCTACCCTTGATGAACAAGAACTGTAAGGAGCCTCAGAAAGCACCATTTCCAACATTCACCATCTGTAGACACAGTTAGCGCACATCCGACCATGTCTCACTTACTTTCTACCCTTGATGAACAAGAACTGTAAGGAGCCTCAGAAACACCATTTCCAACATTCACCATCTGTAGACACAGTTACCGTATATCTGACCATGTCTCCCTTACTTTGTACCCTTGATGAACAAGAACTGTAAGGAGCCTCAGAAAGCACCATTTCCAACATTCACCATCTGTAGACATAGTTAGCGTACAGCAGTACACGTCTACCTTACTCACTACCCTAGGTGAAGGAGAACAGTAAGGAGCTCAGAAGGCACCATTTCCCACATTCACCATCTGTAGACACATTTAGCGCACATCTGACCATGTCTCCCTTACTTTCTACCCTTGATGAACAAGAACTGTAAGGAGCCTCAGAATGCACCATTTCCAACATTCACCATCTGTAGACATAGTTAGCGTACAGCTGTACACGTCTACCTTACTAACTACCCTAGGTGAAGGAGAACAGTAAGGAGCTCAGAAGGCACCATTTCCAACATTCACCATCTGTAGACACAGTTAGCGCACATCTGACCATGTCTCCCTTACTTTCTACCCTTGATGAACAAGAACTGTAAGCAGCCTCAGAAAGCACCATTTCCAACATTCACCATCTGTAGACACAGTTAGCGCACATCTGACCATGTCTCCCTTACTTTCTACCCTTGATGAACAAGAACTGTAAGGAGCCTCAGAAAGCACCATTTCCAACATTCACTATCTGTAGACACAGTTAGCGCACATCTGACCATGTCTCCCTTACTTTCTACCCTTGATGAACAAGAACTGTAAGGAGCCTCAGAAAGCACCATTTCCAACATTCACCATCTGTAGACACAGTTAGCGCACATCTGACCATGTCTCCCTTACTTTCTACCCTTGATGAACAAGAACTGTAAGGAGCCTCAGAAAGCACCATTTCCAACATTCACCATCTGTAGACACAGTTAGCGCACATCCGACCATGTCTCCCTTACTTTCTACCCTTGATGAACAAGAACTGTAAGGAGCCTCAGAAAGCACCATTTCCAACATTCACCATCTGTATACATAGTTAGCGTACAGCTGTACACGTCTACTTTACTCACTACCCTAGGTGAAGGAGAACAGTAAGGAGCTCAGAAGGCACCATTTCCAACATTCACCATCTGTAGACACAGTTAGCGCACATCTGACCATGTCTCCCTTACTTTCTACCCTTGATGAACAAGAACTGTAAGGAGCCTCAGAAAGCACCATTTCCGACATTCACCATCTGTAGACACAGTTAGCGCACATCTGACCATGTCTCCCTTACTTTCTACCCTTGATGAACTAGAACTGTAAGGACCCTCAGAAAGCACCATTTCCAACATTCACCATCTGTAGACACAGTTAGCGCATATCTGACCATGTCTCCCTTACTTTCTACCCTTGATGAACAAGAACTGTAAGGAGCCTCAGAAAGCACCATTTCCAACATTCACGATCTGTAGACACAGTTAGCGCACATCTGACCATGTCTCCCTTACTTTCTACCCTTGATGAACAAGAACTGTAAGGAGCCTCAGAAAGCACGATTTCCAACATTCACTATCTGTAGACACAGTTAGCGCACATCTGACCATGTCTCCCTTACTTTCTACCCTTGATGAACAAGAACTGTAAGGAGCCTCAGAAAGCACCATTTCCAACATTCACCATCTGTAGACATAGTTAGCGTACAGCTGTACACGTCTACCTTACTCACTACCCTAGGTGAAGAAGAACAGTAAGGAGCTCAGAAGGCACCATTTCCAACATTCACCATCTGTAGACACAGTTAGCGCACATCTGACAATGTCTCCCTTACTTTCTACCCTTGATAAACAAGAACTGTAAGGAGCCTCAGAAAGCACCATTTCCAACATTCACCATCTGTAGACACAGTTAGCGCACATCTGACCATGTCTCCCTTACTTTCTACCCTTGATGAACAAGAACTGTAAGGAGCCTCAGAAAGCACCATTTCCAACATTCACCATCTGTAGACACAGTTACCGCACATCTGACCATGTCTCCCTTACTTTCTACCCTTGATGAACAAGAACTGTAAGGAGCCTCAGAAAGCACCATTTCCAACATTCACCATCTGTAGACACAGTTAGCGTATATCTGACCATGTCTCCCTTACTTTCTACCCTTGATGAACAAGAACTGTAAGGAGCCTCAGAAAGCACCATTTCCAACATTCACCATCTGTATACATAGTTAGCGTACAGCTGTACACGTCTACCTTACTCACTACCCTAGGTGAAGAAGAACAGTAAGGAGCTCAGAAGGCACCATTTCCAACATTCACCATCTGTAGACACAGTTAGCGCACATCTGACCATGTCTCCCTTACTTTCTACCCTTGATGAACAAGAACTGTAAGGAGCCTCAGAAAGCACCATTTCCAACATTCACCATCTGTAGACACAGTTAGCGCACTTCTGACCATGTCTCCCTTACTTTCTACCCTTGATGAACTAGAACTGTAAGGACCCTCAGAAAGCACCATTTCCAACATTCACCATCTGTAGACACAGTTAGCGCATATCTGACCATGTCTCCCTTACTTTCTACCCTTGATGAACAAGAACTGTAAGGAGCCTCAGAAAGCACCATTTCCAACATTCACCATCTGTATACATAGTTAGCGTACAGCTGTACACGTCTACCTTACTCACTACCCTAGGTGAAGGAGAAAAGTAAGGAGCTCAGAAGGCACCATTTCCAACATTCACCATCTGTAGACACAGTTAGCGCACATGTGACCATGTCTCCCTTACTTTCTACCCTTGATGAACAAGAACTGTAAGGAGCCTCAGAAAGCACCATTTCCAACATTCACCATCTGTAGACATAGTTAGCGTACAGCTGTACACGTCTACCTTACTCACTACCCTAGGTGAAGGAGAACAGTAAGGAGCTCAGAAGGCACCATTTCCAACATTCACCATCTGTAGACACAGTTAGCGGACATCTGACCATGTCTCCCTTACTTTCTACCCTTGATGAACAAGAACTGTAAGGAGCCTCAGAAAGCACCATTTCCAACATTCACCATCTGTAGACACAGTTAGCGCACATCTGACCATGTCTCCCTTACTTTCTACCCTTGATGAACAAGAACTGTAAGGAGCCTCAGAAAGCACCATTTCCAATATTCACCATCTGTAGACACAGTTAGCGCACATCTGAACATGTCTCCCTTACTTTCTACCCTTGATGAACAAGAACTGTAAGGAGCCTCAGAAAGCACCATTTCCAACATTCACCATCTGTAGACATAGTTAGCGCACAGCTGTACACTTCTACCTTACTCACTACCCTAGGTGAAGGAGAACAGTAAGGAGCTCAGAAGGCACCATTTCCAACATTCACCATCTGTAGACACAGTTAGCGCACATCTGACCATGTCTCCCTTCCTTTCTACGCTTGATGAACAAGAACTGTAAGGAGTCTCAGAAAGCACCATTTCCAACATTCACCATCTGTAGACACAGTTAGCGCACATCTGACCATGTCTCCCTTACTTTCTACCCTTGATGAACTAGAACTGTAAGGACCCTCAGAAAGCACCATTTCCAACATTCACCATCTGTAGACACAGTCAGCGCACATCTGACCATGTCTCCCTTACTTTCTACCCTTGATGAACAAGAACTGTAAGGAGCCTCAGAAAGCACCATTTCCAACATTCACCATCTGTAGACATAGTTAGCGTACAGCTCTACACGTCTACCTTACTCACTACCCTAGGTGAAGGAGAACAGTAAGGAGCTCAGAAGGCACCATATCCAACATTCACCATCTGTAGACACAGTTAGCGCACATCTGACCACATCTCCCTTACTTTCTACCCTTGATGAACAAGAACTGTAAGGAGCCTCAGAAAGCACCATTTCCAACATTCACCATCTGTAGACACAGTTAGCGCACATCTGACCATGTCTCCCTTACTTTCTACCCTTGATGAACAAGAACTGTAAGGAGCCTCAGAAAGCACCATTTCCAACATTCACCATCTGTAGACACAGTTAGCGCACATCTGACCATGTCTCCCTTACTTTCTACCCTTGATGAACAAGAACTGTAAGGTGCCTCAGAAGGCACCATTTCCAACATTCACCATCTGTAGACACAGTTAGCGCACATCTGACCATGTCTCCCTTACTTTCTACCCTTGATGAACAAGAATTGTAAGGAGCCTCAGAAATCACCATTTCCAACATTCACCATCTGTAGACACAGTTAGCGCACATCTGACCATGTCTCCCTTACTTTCTACCCTTGATGAACAAGAACTGTAAGGAGCCTCAGAAAGCACCATTTCCAACATTCACCATCTGTACACACAGTTAGCGCACATCTGACCATGTCTCCCTTACTTTCTACCCTTGATGAACAAGAACTGTAAGGAGCCTCAGAAAGCACCATTTCAACATTCACTATCTGTGGACCCAGTTAGCGCACATCTGACCATGTCTCCCTTACTTTCTACCCTTGATGAACAAGAACTGTAAGGAGTCTCAGAAAGCACCATTTCCAACATTCACCATCTGTAGACACAGTTGGCGCACATCTGACCATGTCTCCCTCACTTTCTACCCTTGATGAACAAGAACTGTAAGGAGCCTCAGAAAGCACCATTTCCAACATTCACCATCTGTAGACATAGTTAGCATACAGCTGTACACGTCTACCTTACTCACTACCCTAGGTGAAGGAGAACAGTAAGGAGCTCAGAAGGCACCATTTCCCACATTCACCATCTGTAGACACATTTAGCGCACATCTGACCATGTCTCCCTTACTTTCTACCCTTGATGAATAAGAACTGTAAGGAGCCTCAGAATGCACCATTTCCAACATTCACCATCTGTAGACATAATTAGCGTACAGCTGTACACGTCTACCTTACTAACTACCCTAGGTGAAGGAGAACAGTAAGGAGCTCAGAAGGCACCATTTCCAACATTCACCATCTGTAGACACAGTTAGCGCACATCTGACCATGTCTCCCTTACTTTCTACCCTTGATGAACAAGAACTGTAAGGAGCCTCAGAAAGCACCATTTCCAACATTCACCATCTGTAGACACAGTTAGCGCACATCTGACCATGTCTCCCTTACTTTCTACCCTTGATGAACAAGAACTGTAAGGAGCCTCAGAAAGCACCATTTCCAACATTCACTATCTGTAGACACAGTTAGCGCACATCTGACCATGTCTCCCTTACTTTCTACCCTTGATGAACAAGAACTGTAAGGAGCCTCAGAAAGCACCATTTCCAACATTCACCATCTGTAGACACAGTTAGCGCACATCTGACCATGTCTCCCTTACTTTCTACCCTTGATGAACAAGAACTGTAAGGAGCCTCAGAAAACACCATTTCCAACATTCACCATCTGTAGACACAGTTAGCGTATATCTGACCATGTCTCCCTTACTTTGTACCCTTGATGAACAAGAACTGTAAGGAGCCTCAGAAAGCACCATTTCCAACATTCACCATCTGTATACATAGTTAGCGTACAGCTGTACACGTCTACTTTACTCACTACCCTAGGTGAAGGAGAACAGTCAGGAGCTCAGAAGGCACCATTTCCAACATTCACCATCTGTAGACACAGTTAGCACACATCTGACCATGTCTCCCTTACTTTCTACCCTTGATGAACAAGAACTGTAACGAGCCTCAGAAAGCACCATTTCCAACATTCACCATCTGTAGACACAGTTAGCGCACATCTGACCATGTCTCCCTTACTTTCTACCCTTGATGAACTAGAACTGTAAGGACCCTCAGAAAGCACCATTTCCAACATTCACCATCTGTAGACACAGTTAGCGCATATCTGACCATGTCTCCCTCACTTTCTACCCTTGATGAACAAGAACTGTAAGGAGCCACAGAAAGCACCATTTCCAACATTCACCATCTGTAGACATAGTTAGCGTACAGCTGTACACGTCTACCTTACTCACTACCCTAGGTGAAGGAGAACAGTAAGGAGCTCAGAAGGCACCATCTCCCACATTCACCATCTGTAGACACATTTAGCGCACATCTGACCATGTCTCCCTTACTTCCTACCCTTGATGAACAAGAACTGTAAGGAGCCTCAGAATGCACCATTTCCAACATTCACCATCTGTAGACATAGTTAGCGTACAGCTGTAAACGTCTACCTTACTAACTACCCTAGGTGAAGGAGAACAGTAAGGAGCTCAGAAGGCACCATTTCCAACATTCACCATCTGTAGACACAGTTAGCGCACATCTGACCATGTCTCCCTTACTTTCTACCCTTGATGAACAAGAACTGTAAGGAGCCTCAGAAAGCACCATTTCCAACATTCGCCATCTGTAGACACAGTTAGCGCACATCTGACCATGTCTCCCTTACTTTCTACCCTTGATGAACAAGAACTGTAAGGAGCCTCAGAAAGCACCATTTCCAACATTCACTATCTGTAGACACAGTTAGCGCACATCTGACCATGTCTCCCTTACTTTCTACCCTTGATGAACAAGAACTGTAAGGAGCATCAGAAAGCACCATTTCCAACATTCACCATCTGTAGACACAGTTAGCGCACATCTGACCATGTCTCCCTTACTTTCTACCCTTGATGAACAAGAACTGTAAGGTGCCTCAGAAAGCACCATTTCAACATTCACCATCTGTAGACACAGTTAGCGCACATCCGACCATGTCTCCCTTACTTTCTACCCTTGATGAACAAGAACTGTAAGGAGCCTCAGAAAACACCATTTCCAACATTCACCATCTGTAGACACAGTTAGCGTATATCTGACCATGTCTCCCTTACTTTGTACCCTTGATGAACAAGAACTGTAAGGAGCCTCAGAAAGCACCATTTCCAACATTCACCATCTGTATACATAGTTAGCGTACAGCTGTACACGTCTACTTTACTCACTACCCTAGGTGAAGGAGAACAGTAAGGAGCTCAGAAGGCACCATTTCCAACATTCACCATCTGTAGACACAGTTAGCGCACATCTGACCATGTCTCCCTTACTTTCTACCCTTGATGAACAAGAACTGTAAGGAGCCTCAGAAAGCACCATTTCCAACATTCACCATCTGTAGACACAGTTAGCGCACATCTGACCATGTCTCCCTTACTTTCTACCCTTGATGAACTAGAACTGTAAGGACCCTCAGAAAGCACCATTTCCAACATTCACCATCTGTAGACACAGTTAGCGCATATCTGACCATGTCTCCCTTACTTTCTACCCTTGATGAACAAGAACTGTAAGGAGCCTCAGAAACACCATTTCCAACATTCACCATCTGTAGACACAGTTAGCGCACATCTGACCATGTCTCCCTTACTTTCTACCCTTGATGAACAAGAACTGTAAGGGGCAACAGAAAGCACGATTTCCAACATTCACTATCTGTAGACACAGTTAGCGCACATCTGACCATGTCTCCCTTACTTTCTACCCTTGATGAACAAGAACTGTAAGGAACCTCAGAAAGCACCATTTCCAACATTCACCATCTGTAGACATAGTTAGCGTACAGCTGTACACGTCTACCTTACTCACTACCCTAGGTGAAGAAGAACAGTAAGGAGCTCAGAAGGCACCATTTCCAACATTCACCATCTGTAGACACAGTTAGCGCACATCTGACCATGTCTCCCTTACTTTCTACCCTTGATGAACAAGAACTGTAAGGAGCCTCAGAAAGCACCATTTCCAACATTCACCATCTGTAGACACAGTTAGCGCACATCTTACCATGTCTCCCTTACTTTCTACCCTTGATGAACAAGAACTGTAAGGAGCCTCAGAAAGCACCATTTCCAACATTCACCATCTGTAGACACAGTTACCGCACATCTGACCATGTCTCCCTTCCTTTCTACCCTTGATGAACAAGAACTGTAAGGAGCCTCAGAAAGCACCATTTCCAACATTCACCATCTGTAGACACAGTTTGCGTATATCTGACCATGTCTCCCTTACTTTCTACCCTTGATGAACAAGAACTGTAAGGAGCCTCAGAAAGCACCATTTCCAACATTCACCATCTGTATACATAGTTAGCGTACAGCTGTACACGTCTACCTTACTCACTACCCTAGGCGAAGGAAAACAGTAAGGAGCTCAGAAGGCACCATTTCCAACATTCACCATCTGTAGACACAGTTAGCGCACATCTGACCATGTCTCCCTTACTTTCTACCCTTGATGAACAAGAACTGTAAGGAGCCTCAGAAAGCACCATTTCCAACATTCACCATCTGTAGACACAGTTGGCGCACATCTGACCATGTCTCCCTCACTTTCTACCCTTGATGAACAAGAAACTGTAAGGAGCCTCAGAAAGCACCATTTCCAACATTCACCATCTGTAGACATAGTTAGCGTACAGCTGTACACGTCTACCTTACTCACTACCCTAGGTGAAGCGAGAACAGTAAGGAGCTCAGAAGGCACCATTTCCCACATTCACCATCTGTAGACACATTTAGCGCACATCTGACCATGTCTCCCTTACTTTCTACCCTTGATGAATAAGAACTTGTAAGGAGCCTCAGAATGCACCATTTCCAACATTCACCATCTGTAGACATAATTAGCGTACAGCTGTACACGTCTACCTTACTAACTACCCTAGGTGAAGGAGAACAGTAAGGAGCTCAGAAGGCACCATTTCCAACATTCACCATCTGTAGACACAGTTAGCGCACATCTGACCATGTCTCCCTTACTTTCTACCCTTGATGAACAAGAACTGTAAGGAGCCTCAGAAAGCACCATTTCCAACATTCACCATCTGTAGACACAGTTAGCGCACATCTGACCATGTCCTCCCTTACTTTCTACCCTTGATGAACAAGAACTGTAAGGAGCCTCAGAAAGCACCATTTCCAACATTCACTATCTGTAGACACAGTTAGCGCACATCTGACCATGTCTCCCTTACTTTCTACCCTTGATGAACAAGAACTGTAAGGAGCCTCAGAAAGCACCATTTCCAACATTCACCATCTGTAGACACAGTTAGCGCACATCTGACCATGTCTCCCTTACTTTCTACCCTTGATGAACAAGAACTGTAAGGAGCCTCAGAAAGCACCATTTCCAACATTCACCATCTGTAGACACAGTTAGCGCACATCCGACCATGTCTCCCTTACTTTCTACCCTTGATGAACAAGAACTGTAAGGAGCCTCAGAAAACACCATTTCCAACATTCACCATCTGTAGACACAGTTAGCGTATATCTGACCATGTCTCCCTTACTTTGTACCCTTGATGAACAAGAACTGTAAGGAGCCTCAGAAAGCACCATTTCCAACATTCACCATCTGTATACAATAGTTAGCGTACAGCTGTACACGTCTACTTTACTCACTACCCTAGGTGAAGGAGAACAGTAAGGAGCTCAGAAGGCACCATTTCCAACATTCACCATCTGTAGACACAGTTAGCACACATCTGACCATGTCTCCCTTACTTTCTACCCTTGATGAACAAGAACTGTAAGGAGCCTCAGAAAGCACCATTTCCAACATTCACCATCTGTAGACCACAGTTAGCGCACATCTGACCATGTCTCCCTTACTTTCTACCCTTGATGAACAAGAACTGTAAGGAGCCTCAGAAAGCACCATTTCCAACATTCACCATCTGTAGACACAGTTAGCACACATCTGACCATGTCTCCCTTGCTTTCTACCCTTGATGAACAAGAACTGTAAGGAGCCTCAGAAAGCACCATTTCCAACATTCACCATCTGTAGACACAGTTAGCGTATATCTGACCATGTCTCCCTTACTTTGTACCCTTGATGAACAAGAACTGTACGGAGCCTCAGAAAGCACCATTTCCAACATTCACCATCTGTATACATAGTTAGCGTACAGCTGTACGCGTCTACTTTACTCACTACCCTAGGTGAAGGAGAACAGTAAGGAGCTCAGAAGGCACCATTTCCAACATTCACCATCTGTAGACACAGTTAGCGCACATCTGACCATGTCTCCCTTACTTTCTACCCTTGATGAACAAGAACTGTAAGGAGCCTCAGAAAGCACCATTTCCAACATTCACCATCTGTAGACACAGTTAGCGCACATCTGACCATGTCTCCCTTACTTTCTACCCTTGATGAACAAGAACTGTAAGGAGCCTCAGAAAGCACCATTTCCAACATTCACCATCTGTAGACACAGTTAGCACACATCCGACCATGTCTCCCTTACTTTCTACCCTTGATGAACAAGAACTGTAAGGAGCCTCAGAAAACACCATTTCCAACATTCACCATCTGTAGACACAGTTAGCGTATATCTGACCATGTCTCCCTTACTTTGTACCCTTGATGAACAAGAACTGTAAGGAGCCTCAGAAAGCACCATTTCCAACATTCACCATCTGTATACATAGTTAGCGTACAGCTGTACACGTCTACTTTACTCACTACCCTAGGTGAAGGAGAACAGTAAGGAGCTCAGAAGGCACCATTTCCAACATTCACCATCTGTAGACACAGTTAGCGCACATCTGACCATGTCTCCCTTACTTTCTACCCTTGATGAACAAGAACTGTAAGGAGCCTCAGAAAGCACCATTTCCAAAATTCACCATCTGTAGACACAGTTAGCGCACATCTGACCATGTCTCCCTTACTTTCTACCCTTGATGAACTAGAACTGTAAGGACCCTCAGAAAGCACCATTTCCAACATTCACCATCTGTAGACACAGTTAGCGCATATCTGACCATGTCTCCCTTACTTTCTACCCTTGATGAACAAGAACTGTAAGGAGCCTCAGAAACACCATTTCCAACATTCACCATCTGTAGACACAGTTAGCGCACATCTGACCATGTCTCCCTTACTTTCTACCCTTGATGAACAAGAACTGTAAGGAGCCTCAGAAAGCACGATTTCCAACATTCACTATCTGTAGACACAGTTAGCGCACATCTGACCATGTCTCCCTTACTTTCTACCCTTGATGAACAAGAACTGTAAGGAGCCTCAGAAAGCACCATTTCCAACATTCACCATCTGTAGACATAGTTAGCGTACAGCTGTACACGTCTACCTTACTCACTACCCTAGGTGAAGAAGAACAGTAAGGAGCTCAGAAGGCACCATTTCCAACATTCACCATCTGTAGACACAGTTAGCGCACATCTGACCATGTCTCCCTTACTTTCTACCCTTGATGAACAAGAACTGTAAGGAGCCTCAGAAAGCACCATTTCCAACATTCACCATCTGTAGACACAGTTAGCGCACATCTTACCATGTCTCCCTTACTTTCTACCCTTGATGAACAAGAACTGTAAGGAGCCTCAGAAAGCACCATTTCCAACATTCACCATCTGTAGACACAGTTACCGCACATCTGACCATGTCTCCCTTACTTTCTACCCTTGATGAACAAGAACTGTAAGGAGCCTCAGAAAGCACCATTTCCAACATTCACCATCTGTAGACACAGTTAGCGTATATCTGACCATGTCTCCCTTACTTTCTACCCTTGATGAACAAGAACTGTAAGGAGCCTCAGAATGCACCATTTCCAACATTCACCATCTGTATACATAGTTAGCGTACAGCTGTACACGTCTACCTTACTCACTACCCTAGGTGAAGGAGAACAGTAAGGAGCTCAGAAGGCACCATTTCCAACATTCACCATCTGTAGACACAGTTAGCGCACATCTGACCATGTCTCCCTTACTTTCTACCCTTGATGAACAAGAACTGTAAGGAGCCTCAGAAAGCACCATTTCCAACATTCACCATCTGTAGACACAGTTAGCGCACATCTGACCATGTCTCCCTTACTTTCTACCCTTGATGAACTAGAACTGTAAGGACCCTCAGAAGGCACCATTTCCAACATTCACCATCTGTAGACACAGTTAGCGCACATCTGACCATGTCTCCCTTACTTTCTACCCTTGATGAACAAGAACTGTAAGGAGCCTCAGAAAGCACCATTTCCAACATTCACCATCTGTAGACATAGTTAGCGTACAGCTGTACACGTCTACCTTACTCACTACCCTAGGTGAAGGAGAACAGTAAGGAGCTCAGAAGGCACCATTTCCAACATTCACCATCTGTAGACACAGTTAGCGCACATCTGACCATGTCTCCCTTACTTTCTACCCTTGATGAACAAGAACTGTAAGGAGCCTCAGAAAGCACCATTTCCAACATTCACCATCTGTAGACACAGTTAGCGCACATCTGAACATGTCTCCCTTACTTTCTACCCTTGATGAACAAGAACTGTAAGGAGCCTCAGAAAGCACCATTTCCAACTATCACCATCTGTGGACACAGTTAGCGCACATCTGACCATGTCTCCCTTACTTTCTACCCTTGATGAACAAGTACTGTAAGGAGCCTCAGAAAGCACCATTTCCAACATTCACCATCTGTAGACATAGTTAGCGTACAGCTGTACACGTCTACCTTACTCACTACCCTAGGTGAAGGAGAACAGTAAGGAGCTCAGAAGGCACCATTTCCAACATTCACCATCTGTAGACACATTTAGCGCACATCTGACCATGTCTCCCTTTCTTTCTACCCTTGATGAACAAGAACTGTAAGGAGCCTCAGAAAGCACCATTTCCAACATTCACAATCTGTAGACACAGTTAGCGCACATCTGGCCATGTCTCCCTTACTTTCTACCCTTGATGAACAAGAACTGTAAGGAGCCTCAGAAAGCACCATTTCCAACATTCACCATCTGTAGACAGTTAGCGTACTGCTGTACACGTCTACCTTACTCACTACCCTACGTGAAGGAGAACAGTAAGGAGCTCAGAAGGCACCATTTCCAACATTCACCATCTGTAGACACAGTTAGCGCATATCTGACCATGTCTCCCTTACTTTCTACCCCTGATGTACAAGAACTGTAAGGAGCCTCAGAAAGCACCACTTCCAACATTCACTATCTGTAGACACAGTTAGCGCACATCTGACCATGTCTCCCTTACTTTCTACCCTTGATGAACAAGAACTGTAAGGAGCCTCAGAAAGTACCCTTTCCAACATTCACTATCTGTAGACACAGTTAGCGCACATCTGACCATGTCTCCCTTACTTTCTACACTTGATGAACTAGAAATGTAAGGAGCCTCAGAAAGCACCATTTCCAACATTCACCATCTGTAGACATAGTTAGCGTACAGCTGTACACGTCTACCTTACTCACTACCCTAGGTGAAGGAGAACAGTAAGGAGCTTAGAAGGCACCATTTCCAACATTCACCATCTGTAGACACAGTTAGCGCACATCTGACAACGTCTCCCTTACTTTCTACCCTTGATGAACAAGAACTGTAAGGAGCCTCAGAAGGCACCATTTCCAACATTCACCATCTGTAGACATAGTTAGCGTACAGCTGTACACGTCTACCTTACTCACTACCCTAGGTGAAGGAGAACAGTAAGGAGCTCAGAAGGCACCATTTCCAACATTCACCATCTGTAGACACGGTTAGCGCACATCTGACGATGTCTCCCTTACTTTCTACCCTTGATGAACAAGAACTGTAAGGAGCCTCAGAAAGCACCATTTCCAACATTCACCATCTGTAGACACAGTTAGCGCACATCTGACCATGTCTCCCTTACTTTCTACCCTTGATGAACATGAACTGTAAGGAGCCTCAGAAAGCACCATTTCCAACATTCACCATCTGTTGACACAGTTAGCGCACATCTGATCATGTCTCCCTTACTTTCTACCCTTGATGAACAAGAACTGTAAGGAGCCTCAGAAAGCACCGTTTCCAACATTCACCACCTGTAGACACAGTTTGCGCACATCTGACCATGTCTCCCTTACTTTCTACCCTTGATGAACAAGAACTGTAAGGAGCCTCAGAAAGCACCATTTCCAACATTCACCATCTGTAGACATAGTTATCGTACAGCTGTACACGACTACCTTACTCACTACCCTAGGTGAAGGAGAACAGTAAGGAGCTCAGAAGGCACCATTTCCAACATTCACTATCTGTAGACACAGTTAGCGCACATCTGACCATGTCTCTCTTACTTTCTACCCTTGATGAACAAGAACTGTAAGGAGCCTCAGAAAGCAGCATTTCCAACATTCACCATCTGTAGACACAGTTAGCGCACATCTGACCATGTCTCCCTTACTTTCTACCCTTGATGAACATGAACTGTAAGGAGCCTCAGAAAGCACCATTTCCAACATTCACTCTCTGTAGACACAGTTAGCGCACATCTGACCATGTCTCCCTTACTTTCTACCCTTGATGAACAAGAACTGTAAGGAGTCTCAGAAAGCACCATTTCCAACATTCACCATCTGTAGACATAGTTAGCGTACAGCTGTACACGTCTACCTTACTTACTACCCTAGGTGAAGGAGAACAGTAAGGAGCTCAGAAGGCACCATTTCCAACATTGACCATCTGTAGACACAGTTAGCGCACATCTGACCATGACTCCCTTACTTTCTACACTTGATGAACAAGAACTGTAAGGAGCCTCAGAACGCACCATTTCCAACATTCACCATCTGTAGACACAGTTAGCGCACATCTGACCATGTCTCCCTTACTTTCTACCCTTGATGAACAAGAACTGTAAGGAGCCTCAGAAAGCACCATTTCCAACATTCACCATCTGTAGACATAGTTAGCGTACAGCTGTACACGTCTACCTTACTCACTACCCTAGGTGATGGAGAACAGTAAGGAGCTCAGAAGGCACCATTTCCAACATTCACCATCTGTAGACACGGTTAGCGCACATCTGACGATGTCTCCCTTACTTTCTACCCTTGATGAACAAGAACTGTAAGGAGCCTCAGAAAGCACCATTTCCAACATTCACCATCTGTAGACACAGTTAGCGCACATCTGACCATGTCTCCCTTACTTTCTACCCTTGATGAACATGAACTGTAAGGAGCCTCAGAAAGCACCATTTCCAACATTCACCATCTGTAGACACAGTTAGCGCACATCTGATCATGTCTCCCTTACTTTCTACCCTTGATGAACAAGAACTGTAAGGAGCCTCAGAAAGCACCGTTTCCAACATTCACCACCTGTAGACACAGTTAGCGCACATCTGACCATGTCTCCCTTACTTTCTACCCTTGATGAACAAGAACTGTAAGGAGCCTCAGAAAGCACCATTTCCAACATTCACCATCTGTAGACACAGTTGGCGCACATCTGACCATGTCTCCCTTACTTTCTACCCTTGATGAACAAGAACTGTAAGGAGCCTCAGAAAGCACCATTTCCAACATTCACCATCTGTACACACAGTTAGCGCACATCTGACCATGTCTCCCTTACTTTCTACCCTTGATGAACAAGAACTGTAAGGATCCTCAGAAAGCACCATTTCCAACATTCACCATCTGTAGACATAGTTAGCGTACAGCTGTACACGTCTACCTTACTCACTACCCTAGGTGAAGGAGAACAGTAAGGAGCTCAGAAGGCACCATTTCCCACATTCACCATCTGTAGACACAGTTAGCGCACATCTGACCATGTCTCCCTTACTTTCTACCCTTGATGAACAAGAACTGTAAGGAGCCTCAGAATGCACCATTTCCAACATTCACCATCTGTAGACATAGTTAGCGTACAGCTGTACACGTCTACCTTACTCACTACCCTAGGTGAAGGAGAACAGTAAGGAGCTCAGAAGGCACCATTTCCAACATTCACCATCTGCAGACACAGTTAGCGCACATCTGACCATGTCTCCCTTACTTTCTACCCTTGATGAACAAGAACTGTAAGGAGCCTCAGAAAGCACCATTTCCAACATTCACCATCTGTAGACACAGTTAGCGCACATCTGACCATGTCTCCCTTTCTTTCTACCCTTGATGAACAAGAACTGTAAGGAGCCTCAGAAAGCACCATTTCCAACATTCACTATCTGTAGACACAGTTAGCGCACATCTGACCATGTCTCCCTTAATTTCCACCCTTGATGAACAAGAACTGTAAGGAGCCTCAGAAAGCACCATTTCCAACATTCACCATCTGTAGACACAGTTAGCGCACATCTGACAATGTCTCCCTTACTTTCTACCCTTGATGAACAAGAACTGTAAGGAGCCTCAGAAAGCACCATTTCCAACATTCACCATCTGTAGACACAGTTAGCGCACATCTGACCATGTCTCCCTTACTTTCTACCCTTGATGAACAAGAACTGTAGGGAGCCTCAGAAAGCACCATTTCCAACATTCACCATCTGTAGACATAGTTAGCGTACAGCTGTACACGTCTACCTTACTCACAACCCTAGGTGAAGGAGAACAGTAAGGAACTCAGAAGGCACCATTTCCAACATTCACCATCTGTAGACACAGTTAGCGCACATCTGACCATGTCTCCCTTACTTTCTACCCTTGATGAACAAGAACTGTAAGGAGCCTCAGAAAGCACCATTTCCAACATTCACCATCTGTAGACACAGTTAGCGCACATCTGACCATGTCTCCCTTACTTTCTACCCTTGATGAACAAGAACTGTAAGGAGCCTCAGAAAGCACCATTTCGAACATTCACCATCTGTAGACACGGTTAGCGCACATCTGACCATGTCTCCCTTACTTTCTACCCTTGATGAACAAGAACTGTAAGGAGCCTCAGAAAGCACCATTTCCAACATTCACCATCTGTAGACACAGTTAGCGCACATCTGACCATGTCTCCCTTACTTTCTACCCTTGATGTACAAGAACTGTAAGGAGCCTCAGAAAGCACCATTTCCAACATTCACCATCTGTAGACACAGTTAGCGCATATCTGACCATGTCTCCCTTACTTTCCACCCTTGATGAACAAGAACTGTAAGGAGCCTAAGAAAGCACCATTTCCAACATTCACCATCTGTATACATAGTTAGCGTACAGCTGTACACGTCTACCTTACTCACTACCCTAGGTGAAGGAGAACAGTAAGGAGCTCAGAAGGCACCATTTCCAACATTCACCATCTGTAGACACAGTTAGCGCACATCTGACCATGTCTCCCTTACTTTCTACCCTTGATGAACAACAACTGTAAGGAGCCTCAGAAAGCACCATTTCCAACATTCACCATCTGTAGACACAGTTAGCGCACATCTGACCATGTCTCCCTTACTTTCTACCCTTGATGAACTAGAACTGTAAGGACCCTCAGAAAGCACCATTTCCAACATTCACCATCTGTAGACACAGTTAGCGCACATCTGACCATGTCTCCCTTACTTTCTACCCTTGATGAACAAGAACTGTAAGGAGCCTCAGAAAGCACCATTTCCAACATTCACCATCTGTAGACATAGTTTGCGTACAGCTGTACACGTCTACCTTACTCACTACCCTAGGTGAAGGAGAACAGTAAGGAGCTCAGAAGGCACCATTTCCCACATTCACCATCTGTAGACACAGTTAGCGCACATCTGACCATGTCTCCCTTACTTTCTACCCTTGATGAACAAGAACTGTAAGGAGCCTCAGAATGCACCATTTCCAACATTCACCATCTGTAGACATAGTTAGCGTACAGCTGTACACGTCTACCTTACTCACTACCCTAGGTGAAGGAGAACAGTAAGGAGCTCAGAAGGCACCATTTCCAACATTCACCATCTGCAGACACAGTTAGCGCACATCTGACCATGTCTCCCTTACTTTCTACCCTTGATGAACAAGAACTGTAAGGAGCCACAGAAAGCACCATTTCCAACATTCACCATCTGTAGACACAGTTAGCGCACATCTGACCATGTCTCCCTTTCTTTCTACCCTTGATGAACAAGAACTGTAAGGAGCCTCAGAAAGCACCATTTCCAACATTCACTATCTGTAGACACAGTTAGCGCACATCTGACCATGTCTCCCTTAATTTCTACCCTTGATGAACAAGAACTGTAAGGAGCCTCAGAAAGCACCATTTCCAACATTCACCATCTGTAGACACAGTTAGCGCACATCTGACAATGTCTCCCTTACTTTCTACCCTTGATGAACAAGAACTGTAAGGAGCCTCAGAAAGCACCATTTCCAACATTCACCATCTGTAGACACAGTTAGCGCACATCTGACCATGTCTCCCTTACTTTCTACCCTTGATGAACAAGAACTGTAGGGAGCCTCAGAAAGCACCATTTCCAACATTCACCATCTGTAGACATAGTTAGCGTACAGCTGTACACGTCTACCTTACTCACTACCCTAGGTGAAGGAGAACAGTAAGGAACTCAGAAGGCACCATTTCCAACATTCACCATCTGTAGACACAGTTAGCGCACATCTGACCATGTCTCCCTTACTTTCTACCCTTGATGAACAAGAACTGTAAGGAGCCTCAGAAAGCACCATTTCCAACATTCACCATCTGTAGACACAGTTAGCGCACATCTGACCATGTCTCCCTTACTTTCTACCCTTGATGAACTAGAACTGTAAGGACCCTCAGAAAGCACCATTTCCAACATTCACCATCTGTAGACACAGTTAGCGCACATCTGACCATGTCTCCCTTACTTTCTACCCTTGATGAACAAGAACTGTAAGGAGCCTCAGAATGCACCATTTCCAACATTCACCATCTGTAGACATAGTTAGCGTACAGCTGTACACGTCTACCTTACTCACTACCCTAGGTGAAGGAGAACAGTAAGGAGCTCAGAAGGCACCATATCCAACATTCACCATCTGTAGACACAGTTGGCGCACATCTGACAACGTCTCCCTTACTTTCTACCCTTGATGAACAAGATCTGTAAGGAGCCTCAGAAAACACCATTTCCAACATTCACCATCTGTAGACACAGTTAGCGCACATCTGACCATGTCTCCCTTACTTTCTACCCTTGATGAACAAGAACTGTATGGAGCCTCAGAAAGCATCATTTCCAACATTCACAATCTGTAGACACAGTTAGCGCACATCTGACCATGTCTCCCTTACTTTCTACCCTTGATGATCAAGAACTGTAAGGAGCCTCAGAAAGCACCATTTCCAACATTCACCATCTGTAGACACAGTTAGCGCACATCTGACCATGTCTCCCTTACTTTCTACCCTTGATGAACAAGAACTGTAAGGAGCCTCAGAAAGCACCATTTCCAACCTTCACCATCTGTAGACACAGTTAGCGCACATCTGACCATGTCTCCCTTACTTTCTACCCTTGATGAACAAGAACTGTTAGGAGCCTCAGAAAGCACCATTTCCAACATTCACCATCTGTAGACACAGTTAGCGCACATCTGACCATGTCTCCCTTACTTTCTACCCTTGATGAACAAGAACTGTAAGGAGCCTCAGAAAGCACCATTTCCAACATTCACCATCTGTAGACATAGTTAGCGTACAGCTGTACACGTCTACCTTACTCACTACCCTAGGTGAAGGAGAACAGTAATTAGCTCAGAAGGCACCATTTCCAACATTCACCATCTGTAGACACAGTTAGCGCATATCTGACCATGTCTCCCTTACTTTCTACCCTTGATCAACAAGAACTGTAAGGAGCCTCAGAAAGCACCATTTACAACATTCACCATCTGTAGACACAGTTAGCGCACATCTGACCATGTCTCCCTTACTTTCTACCCTTGATGAACAAGAACTGTAAGGAGCCTCAGAAAGCACCATTTCCAACATTCACCATCTGTAGACACAAATAGCGCACATCTGACCATGTCTCCCTTACTTTCTACCCCTGATGAACAAGAACTGTAAGGAGCCTCAGAAAGCACCATTTCCAACATTCACCATCTGTAGACATAGTTAGCGTACAGCTGTACACGTCTACCTTACTCACTACTCTAGGTGAAGGAGAACAGTAAGGAGCTCAGAAGGCACCATTTCCAACATTCACCATCTGTAGACACAGTTAGCGCACATCTGACCATGTCTCCCTTACTTTCTACCCTTGATGAACAAGAACTGTAAGGAGCCTCAGAAAACACCATTTCCAACATTCACCATCTGTAGACACAGTTAGCGCACATCTGACCATGTCTCCCTTACTTTCTACCCTTGATGAACAAGAACTGTAAGGAGCCTCAGAATGCACCATTTCCAACATTCACCATCTGTAGACATAGTTAGCGTACAGCTGTACACGTCTACCTTACTCACTACCCTAGGTGAAGGAGAACAGTAAGGAGCTCAGAAGGCACCATTTCCAACATTCACCATGTGCAGACACAGTTAGCGCACATCTGACCATGTCTCCCTTACTTTCTACCCTTGATGAACAAGAACTGTAAGGAGCCTCAGAAAGCACCATTTCCAACATTCACCATCTGTAGACACAGTTAGCGCACATCTGACCATGTCTCCCTTTCTTTCTACCCTTGATGAACAAGAACTGTAAGGAGCCTCAGAAAGCACCATTTCCAACATTCACTATCTGTAGACACAGTTAGCGCACATCTGACCATGTCTCCCTTAATTTCTACCCTTGATGAACAAGAACTGTAAGGAGCCTCAGAAAGCACCATTTCCAACATTCACCATCTGTAGACACAGTTAGCGCACATCTGACAATGTCTCCCTTACTTTCTACCCTTGATGAACAAGAACTGTAAGGAGCCTCAGAAAGCACCATTTCCAACATTCACCATCTGTAGACACAGTTAGCGCACATCTGACCATGTCTCCCTTACTTTCTACCCTTGATGAACAAGAACTGTAGGGAGCCTCAGAAAGCACCATTTCCAACATTCACCATCTGTAGACATAGTTAGCGTACAGCTGTACACGTCTACCTTACTCACTACCCTAGGTGAAGGAGAACAGTAAGGAACTCAGAAGGCACCATTTCCAACATTCACCATCTGTAGACACAGTTAGCGCACATCTGACCATGTCTCCCTTACTTTCTACCCTTGATGAACAAGAACTGTAAGGAGCCTCAGAAAGCACCATTTCCAACATTCAACATCTGTAGACACAGTTAGCGCACATCTGACCATGTCTCCCTTACTTTCTACCCTTGATGAACTAGAACTGTAAGGACCCTCAGAAAGCACCATTTCCAACATTCACCATCTGTAGACACAGTTAGTGCACATCTGACCATGTCTCCCTTACTTTCTACCCTTGATGAACAAGAACTGTAAGGAGCCTCAGAATGCACCATTTCCAACATTCACCATCTGTAGACATAGTTAGCGTACAGCTGTACACGTCTACCTTACTCACTACCCTAGGTGAAGGAGAACAGTAAGGAGCTCAGAAGGCACCATATCCAACATTCACCATCTGTAGACACAGTTGGCGCACATCTGACAACGTCTCCCTTACTTTCTACCCTTGATGAACAAGATCTGTAAGGAGCCTCAGAAAACACCATTTCCAACATTCATCATCTGTAGACACAGTTAGCGCACATCTGACCATGTCTCCCTTACTTTCTACCCTTGATGAACAAGAACTGTATGGAGCCTCAGAAAGCATCATTTCCAACATTCACAATCTGTAGACACAGTTAGCGCACATCTGACCATGTCTCCCTTACTTTCTACCCTTGATGATCAAGAACTGTAAGGAGCCTCAGAAAGCACCATTTCCAACATTCACCATCTGTAGACACAGTTAGCGCACATCTGACCATGTCTCCCTTACTTTCTACCCTTGATGAACAAGAACTGTAAGGAGCCTCAGAAAGCACCATTTCCAACCTTCACCATCTGTAGACACAGATAGCGCACATCTGACCATGTCTCCCTTTCTTTCTACCCTTGATGAACAAGAACTGTTAGGAGCCTCAGAAAGCACCATTTCCAACATTCACCATCTGTAGACACAGTTAGCGCACATCTGACCATGTCTCCCTTACTTTCTACCCTTGATGAACAAGAACAGTAAGGAGCCTCAGAAAGCACCATTTCCAACATTCACCATCTGTAGACATAGTTAGCGTACAGCTGTACACGTCTACCTTACTCACTACCCTAGGTGAAGGAGAACAGTAATTAGCTCAGAAGGCACCATTTCCAACATTCACCATCTGTAGACACAGTTAGCGCAAATCTGACCATGTCTCCCTTACTTTCTACCCTTGATCAACAAGAACTGTAAGGAGCCTCAGAAAGCACCATTTACAACATTCACCATCTGTAGACACAGTTAGCGCACATCTGACCATGTCTCCCTTACTTTCTACCCTTGATGAACAAGAACTGTAAGGAGCCTCAGAAAGCACCATTTCCAACATTCACCATCTGTAGACACAAATAGCGCACATCTGACCATGTCTCCCTTACTTTCTACCCCTGATGAACAAGAACTGTAAGGAGCCTCAGAAAGCACCATTTCCAACATTCACCATCTGTAGACATAGTTAGCGTACAGCTGTACACGTCTACCTTACTCACTACTCTAGGTGAAGGAGAACAGTAAGGAGCTCAGAAGGCACCATTTCCAACATTCACCATCTGTAGACACAGTTAGCGCACATCTGACCATGTCTCCCTTACTTTCTACCCTTGATGAACAAGAACTGTAAGGAGCCTCAGAAAGCACCATTTCCAACATTCACCATCTGTAGACACAGTTAGCGCACATCTGACCATGTCTCCCTTACTTTCTACCCTTGATGAACAAGAACTGTAAGGAGCCTCAGAAAGCACCATTTACAACATTCACCATCTGTAGACACAGTTAGCGCACATCTGACCATGTCTCCCTTACTTTCTACCCTTGATGAACAAGAACTGTAAGGAGCCTCAGAAAGCACCATTTCCAACATTCACCATCTGTAGACACAGTTAGCGCACATCTGACCATGTCTCCCTTACTTTCTACCCTTGATGAACAAGAACTGTAAGGAGCCTCAGAAAGCACCATTTCCAACATTCACCATCTGTAGACACAGTTAGCGCAGATCTGACCATGTCTCCCTTACTTTCTACCCTTGATGAACAAGAACTGTTAGGAGCCTCAGAAAGCACCATTTCCAACATTCACCATCTGTAGACACAGTTAGCGCACATCTGACCATGTCTCCCTTACTTTCTACCCTTGATGAACAAGAACTGTAAGGAGCCTCAGAAAGCACCATTTCCAACATTCACCATCTGTAGACATAGTTAGCGTACAGCTGTACACGTCTACCTTACTCACTACCCTAGGTGAAGGAGAACAGTAATTAGCTCAGAAGGCACCATTTCCAACATTCACCATCTGTAGACACAGTTAGCGCATATCTGACCATGTCTCCCTTACTTTCTACCCTTGATCAACAAGAACTGTAAAGAGCCTCAGAAAGCACCATTTCCAACATTCACCATCTGTAGACACAGTTAGCGCACATCTGACCATGTCTCCCTTACTTTCTACCCTTGATGAACAAGAACTGTAAGGAGCCTCAGAAAGCACCATTTACAACATTCACCATCTGTAGACACAGTTAGCGCACATCTGACCATGTCTCCCTTACTTTCTACCCTTGATGAACAAGAACTGTAAGGAGCCTCAGAAAGCACCATTTCCAACATTCACCATCTGTAGACACAGTTAGCGCACATCTGACCATGTCTCCCTTACTTTCTACCCTTGATGAACAAGAACTGTAAGGAGCCTCAGAAAGCACCATTTCCAACATTCACCATCTGTAGACACAGTTAGCGCACATCTGACCATGTCTCCCTTACTTTCTACCCTTGATGAACAAGAACTGTTAGGAGCCTCAGAAAGCACCATTTCCAACATTCACCATCTGTAGACACAGTTAGCGCACATCTGACCATGTCTCCCTTACTTTCTACCCTTGATGAACAAGAACTGTAAGGAGCCTCAGAAAGCACCATTTCCAACATTCACCATCTGTAGACATAGTTAGCGTACAGCTGTACACGTCTACCTTACTCACTACCCTAGGTGAAGGAGAACAGTAATTAGCTCAGAAGGCACCATTTCCAACATTCACCATCTGTAGACACAGTTAGCGCATATCTGACCATGTCTCCCTTACTTTCTACCCTTGATCAACAAGAACTGTAAGGAGCCTCAGAAAGCACCATTTACAACATTCACCATCTGTAGACACAGTTAGCGCACATCTGACCATGTCTCCCTTACTTTCTACCCTTGATGAACAAGAACTGTAAGGAGCCTCAGAAAGCACCATTTCCAACATTCACCATCTGTAGACACAAATAGCGCACATCTGACCATGTCTCCCTTACTTTCTACCCCTGATAAACAAGAACTGTAAGGAGCCTCAGAAAGCACCATTTCCAACATTCACCATCTGTAGACATAGTTAGCGTACAGCTGTACACGTCTACCTTACTCACTACCCTAGGTGAAGGAGAACAGTAAGGAGCTCAGAGGGCACCATTTCCAACATTCACTATCTGTAGACACAGTTAGCGCACATCTGACCATGTCTCCCTTACTTTCTACCCTTGATGAACAAGAACTGTAAGGAGCCTCAGAAAGCACCATTTCCAACATTCACCATCTGTAGACACAGTTAGCGCACATCTGACCATGTCTCCCTTACTTTCTACCCTTGATGAACAAGAACTGTAAGGAGCCTCAGAAAGCACCATTTACAACATTCACCATCTGTAGACACAGTTAGCGCACATCTGACCATGTCTCCCCTACTTTCTACCCTTGATGAACAAGAACTGTAAGGAGCCTCAGAAAGCACCATTTCCAACATTCACCATCTGTAGACACAGTTAGCGCACATCTGACCATGTCTCCCTTTCTTTCTACCCTTGATGAACAAGAACTGTAAGGAGCCTCAGAAAGCACCATTTCCAACATTCACTATCTGTAGACACAGTTAGCGCACATCTGACCATGTCTCCCTCACTTTCTACCCTTGATGAACAAGAACTGTAAGGAGCCTCAGAAAGCACCATTTCCAACATTCACCATCTGTAGACACAGTTAGCGCACATCTGACAATGTCTCCCTTACTTTCTACCCTTGATGAACAAGAACTGTAAGGAGCCTCAGAAAGCACCATTTCCAACATTCACCATCTGTAGACACAGTGAGCGCACATCTGACCATGTCTCCCTTACTTTCTACCCTTGATGAACAAGAACTGTAAGGAGCCTCAGAAAGCACCATTTCCAACATTCACCATCTGTAGACATAGTTAGCATACAGCTGTACACGTGTACCTTACTCACCACCCTAGGTGAAGGAGAACAGTAAGGAGCTCAGAAGGCACCATTTCCAACATTCACCATCTGTAGACACAGTTAGCGCACATCTGACCATGTCACCCTTACTTTCTACCCTTGATGAACAAGAACTGTAGGGAGCCTCAGAAAGCACCATTTCCAACATTCACCATCTGTAGACATAGTTAGCGTACAGCTGTACACGTCTACCTTACTCACTACCCTAGGTGAAGGAGAACAGTAAGGAACTCAGAAGGCACCATTTCCAACATTCACCATCTGTAGACACAGTTAGCGCACATATGACCATGTCTCCCTTACTTTCTACCCTTGATGAACAAGAACTGTAAGGAGCCTCAGAAAGCACCATTTCCAACATTCACCATCTGTAGACACAGTTAGCGCACATCTGACCATGTCTCCCTTACTTTCTACCCTTGATGAACAAGAACTGTAAGGAGCCTCAGAAAGCACCATTTCCAACATTCACCATCTGTAGACACAGTTAGCGCACATCTGACCATGTCTCCCTTACTTTCTACCCTTGATGAACAAGAACCGTAAGGAGCCTCAGAAAGCACCATTTCCAACATTCACCATCTGTACACACAGTTAGCGCACATCTGACCATGTCTCCCTTACTTTCTACCCTTGATGTACAAGAACTGTAAGGAGCCTCAGAAAGCACCATTTCCAACATTCACCATCTGTAGACACAGTTAGCGCATATCTGACCATGTCTCCCTTACTTTCTACCCTTGATGAACAAGAACTGTAAGGAGTCTCAGAAAGCACCATTTCCAACATTCACCATCTGTATACATAGTTAGCGTACAGCTGTACATGTCTACCTTACTCACTACCCTAGGTGAAGGAGAACAGTAAGGAGCTCAGAAGGCACCATTTCCAACATTCACCATCTGTAGACACAGTTAGCGCACATCTGACCATGTCTCCCTTACTTTCTACCCTTGATGAACAAGAACTGTAAGGAGCCTCAGAAAGCACCATTTCCAACATTCACAATCTGTAGATACAGTTAGCGCACATCTGACCATGTCTCCCTTACTTTCTACCCTTGATGAACAAGAACTGTAACGAGCCTCAGAATGCACCATTTCCAACATTCACCATCTGTAGACATAGTTAGCGTACAGCTGTACACGTCTACCTTACTCAATACCCTAGGTGAAGGAGAACAGTAAGGAGCTCAGAAGGCACCATTTCCAACATTCACCATCTGTAGACACAGTTAGCGCACATCTGAACATGTCTCCCTTACTTTCTACCCTTGATGAACAAGAACTGTAAGGAGCCTCAGAAAGCACCATTTCCAACATTCACCATCTGTAGACACAGTTAGCGCACATCTGACCAT